>NC_059456.1:109348400-109518400 GCF_905237065.1 Salmo salar | reverse complement strand
AGTGGACTAACTCACCCTCTTGGTAGGTAGTGTACTAGGTAGTGTACTAGGTAGTGGACTAGGTAGTGTACTAGTTAGTGTACTAGGTAGTGTACTAACTCACCCTCTTGGTAGGGAGTGTACTAGTTAGTGGACTAGGTAGTGGACTAACTCACCCTCTTGGTAGGTAGTGGACTAGGTAGTGTACTAGTTAGTGTACTAGGTAGTGGACTAACTCACCCTCTTGGTAGGGAGTGTACTAGTTAGTGGACTAGGTAGTGTACTAGTTAGTGTACTAGGTAGTGGACTAACTCACCCTCTTGGTAGGGAGTGTACTAGTTAGTGGACTAGGTAGTGGACTAGGTAGTGGACTAGGTAGTGGACTAACTCACCCTCTTGGTAGGTAGTGTACTAGGTAGTGTACTAGGTAGTGTACTAGGTAGTGTACTAGTTAGTGTACTAGGTAGTGTACTAGGTAGTGGACTAGGTAGTGTACTAGGTAGTGTACTAGGTAGTGGACTAGGTAGTGGACTAGGTAGTGGACTAACTCACCCTCTTGGTAGGGAGTGTACTAGGTAGTGTACTAGGTAGTGGACTAACTCACCCTCTTGGTAGGTAGTGTACTAGGTAGTGTACTAGTTAGTGTACTAGTTAGTGTACTAGGTAGTGGACTAACTCACCCTCTTGGTAGGTAGTGTACTAGGTAGTGTACTAGTTAGTGTACTAGGTAGTGGACTAACTCACCCTCTTGGTAGGGAGTGTACTAGTTAGTGGACTAGGTAGTGGACTAGGTAGTGGACTAACTCACCCTCTTGGTAGGGCGTGTACTCTACGCTGTATGTTCCATCACAGTGGTCGGTGATGACAGCTTCAGTAATGTCTCCGGACGGGTTCTGGATGACTGTCTTGATGTGCTTCCCTCCTATCTGGGTCAGGGGCCGAGCATCTACCGTGAAGTCTGTGGTTGCCTCACGGAACACGCCTAGAACACACAGCACATGCTTAGAACATGCCTAGAATACAGAACACATATTTAGAACACACCTAGAGCCCAGAACACACCTAGAGCCCAGAACACGCTTAGGGCCCAGAACACGCTAAGAAATACAAATATATGCCATTTAATTGGTCCACCAAACCCACAGTTCAGTACGTATTGCGATTTTGGGGTCGCAGTCCGTTCCGCTTTTGGTACTTTGGTATTTAAGAACGTCCAAAGTATTGGTATATGATCATGAGTCATATAAAACCATCAGGAAAACAACACTTTGGCTACTCAATGGAAACACACGCTTACAGTGAGGGGGAAAAAGTATTTGATCCCCTGCTGATTTGGTACGTTTGCCCACTGACAAAGAACTGATCAGTCTATAATTTTAATGGGAGGTTTATTTGAACAGTGAGAGACAGAATAACAACAAAAAAAATCCAGAAAAACACATGTCAAAAATGTTATAAATTGATTTGGATTTTAATGAGGGAAATAAGTATTTGACCCCCTCTGCAAAACATGACTTAGTACTTGGTGGAGCCGTGCCTCAGGGAGGGGGTACTGTCACATGTGCTCTCTCCCCGGCCTCTAGGTCACCTGGACTCCATCCCCTCCCTGATTACCTTCCCTTTATACGTCACTCCCTTTGGTTCCCCAGGTGTTTCTGTTCCAGTTTCATGTCTGTGAGTTGTTTGTGTTTCTTGTTTTGTATTTATTTGCGTTTATTTATTAAAACACTCCCCTGAATTTGCTTCCCGATTCTCAGAAAACTCGTTACAATAGCCCGATTATTTAAAAAAATTCCAGTTCAGATTTCCTCAAGAATCATACAATGCAGCATGAACATAGCTTATACAGTGACAAGAAAAAGTATGTGAACCCTTTGGAAATACCTGGATTTCTGCATTAATTGGTCATACAATTTGATCTGATCTTCATCTAAGTCACAACAATAGACAAACACAGTCTGCTTAAACTAATAACACACAAACAATTATATGTTTTTTTTTTAATGTCTTTATTGAACACACCGTGTAAACATTGACAGTGCAGGGTGGGAAAAGTATGTGAACCCTTGGATTTAATAACTGGTTGACCCTCCTTTGGCAGCAATAACCTCAACCAAACGTTTTCTGTAGTTGCAGATCAGACCTGCACAACGGTCAGCAGGAATTTTGGACCATTCCTCTTTACAAAACTGTTTCAGTTTAGCAATATTCTTGGGATGTCTGGTGTGAACTGCTCTCTTGAGGTCAGGCCATAGCATCTCAATCGGGTTGAGGTCAGGACTCTGACTGGGCCATTCCAGAAGGTGTATTTTCTTCTGTTGAAGCCATTCTGTTGTTGATTTACTTCTGTGTTTTGGGTCGTTGTCCTGTTGCATCACCCAACTTCTGTTGAGCTTCAATTGGAGGACAGATAGCCTTACGTTCTCCTGCAAAATGTCTTGATAAACTTGGGAATTCATTTTTCTGTCGGTGATAGCAAGTTGTCCAGGCCCTGAGGCAGCAAAGCAGCCACAAACCACGATGCTCCCTCCATCATACTTTACAGTTGGGATGAGGTTTTGATGTTGGTGTGCTGTGCCTTTTTCTCCACACATAGTGTTGTGTGTTCCTTTTCAAACAACTCAACTGTAGTTTCATCTGTCCACAGAATATTTCGCCAGTAGCGCTGTGGAACATCCAGGTGCTCTTTTGTAAACTTCAGACTTGCAGCAATGTTTTTTTTGGACAGCAATGTCTTCTTCCGTGGTGTCCTCCCATGAACACCCTTCCTGTTTAGTGTTTTACGTATCGTAGACTCGTCAACAGAGATGTTTGCATGTTCCAGAGACTTCTGTACGTTTTTAGCTGACACTCTAGGATTCTTCTTAACCTCATTTAGCATTCTGTGCTGTGCTCTTGCAGTCATCTTTGTATTTATAGACAATACTTTTGTAACCCTTTCCAGCTTTATGCATGTCAAGTATTCTTAATCTTAGGTCTTCTGAGATCTCTTTTGTTCAAGGCATGGTTCACATCAGGCAATGCTTCTTGTGAATAGCAAACTCACATTTTGTGAGTGTTTTTTATAGGGCAGGGCAGCTCTAACCAACATCTCCAATCTCGTCTCATTGATTGTACTCCAGGTTAGCTGACTCCTGATGTCAATTATACTCCGTCTCCGGCCTCTAGGTCATCAGGCTGCTGATTATCCCGCACACCTGCACCAACATCAAGCGCACCAGCACCTCATGATACTCCCCTGGACTCCATCACCTCCTTGACTACCTTCCCTCTATCTGTCACTCCCCTTGGTTCTTTCCTCAGGTGTTATCGACTCTGTTTCATGTCGGTGCGTTGTTTGTGTGTGTGGTGTTTATTTATGAATACACTCGCTCCCTGTACTTGCTTCCCAACTCTCAGCGCACTCGTTAAAGAACAACACCTCACCTAAGGGAAGCATCAGGGAGTGTTTCTGTTTTTTTTGTGTAAATCACGTTGGGTCCGGGAGTCGCTACAGGCTCTCATGCCACAGCCGGCTCGTTGGGCTTTCATGCATCTGCCAGATCACCAGGCTCCCCTGCCCCAGCCGGCTCGTTGGGCTTTCATGCATCTGCCAGATTTCCAGGCTCACCTGCTTCCACCGGCTCGACGGGTTCCCGCGCCCCAGCCGGCTCGACGGGCTCCCGCGCCCCAGCCGGCTCGACGGGCTCCCGCGCCCCAGCCTGCTCGACGGGTTCCCGCTCTTCAGCAGTGGTGACCGGTCTGCTCCTGATCCTCGGGTTCGTCCCGTTTGTCGGCTTCCTGCGGCTGGAGCCGCAAGTCGGGGAGGTCACGTATACTCCCTCTCCGGCTGCTGATTATCCCGCAGACCTGTCACCATCGTCTGGCGCAGCAGCGCCTCATGACCCTCCCCTGGACTCCATCACCTCCTTGACTACCTTCCCTCTATCTGTCACTCCCCTTGGTTCTTTCCTCAGGTGTTATCGACTCTGTTTCATGTCGGTGCGTTGTTTGTGTTTCTCCCTGTACTTGCATCCCGACTCTCAGCGCACTCGTTACACCTGACTCAAATTAGCTTTTGGAGAAGTCATTAGCCTAGGGGGTTCACATACTTTTTCCAACCTACATTGTGAATGTTTAAATAATGTATTCAATATAGATAAGAAAAACACAATAAAATACATTTTGATTTGTTTAACACTTTTTTGGTTACTACATGATTCCATATGTGTTATTTCATAGTTTTGATGTACTCACAATTATTATACAATGTAGAAAATAGTAAAGAAAAAACCTTGAATGAGTAGGTGTGTCCAAACTTTTGACTGGTGCTGTATATCTATATTTTATGTATTCATTCTAGTTAACAGTGCAGTCACACCTACCATTAAGCAGACAGTTTTATCCAAAGTAACTTACAGTCATGCTTGCATACATTTTACATATGGGTGGCCCCGGGAATCAAACCCACTACCCTGGCATTACAAGCACCATGCTCTACTAACTGACCCACTAATATCCAACCCACTACCCTGGCATTACAAGCACCATGCTCTACTAACTGACCTACTAATATCCAACCCACTACCCTGGCGTTACAAGCACCATGCTCTACTAACTGACCTACTAATATCCAACCCACTACCCTGGCATTACAAGCACCATGCTCTACTAACTGACCTACTAATATCCAACCCACTACCCTGGCGTTACAAGCACCACGCTCTACTAACTGATCTACTAAGGATCAGTTACTAGACCTGCAGGACAAGCCTAGTGGACAGAACACTCTCTGACCTTTGCCCTCTACTCCCGGGCCGAACACGCGGACTCCGCTGGTGTTGACGGCCGGCTCCACGGTCAGGCGGGCGGGGAAGATGGGTACATCCTGCCCACCGTAGCGGATGGTGAGGGTGTAGGAGCCGGGGTACAGGGGGATGTAGGTGATGGTGTAGGTTCCGTCTCCGTTATCCTGGATGTGGACCTCCGCCTCTGTCCCGCCGTCACTGATGATCTCTATGGTCAACTCAGCTGGACCCGCGTTGGTACAGTCCACCACAAACTCCCCGGTCTCTCCCACCTTAGCCCGCTCCAACCCTGGGCCAGAACACTTCACCTGACAGACATGGGGGAAACAGGACATACAGGGTTAAGGGTCAGGGGTTAAGGGTCAGGGGTTAAGGGTCAGGGGTTAAGGGTCGGGGGTTAAGGGTCAGGGGTTAAGGGTCAGGGGTTAGAGGTCGTGTTTACTTTGGTGGCGTCGGTGGGGGGGTAGGCGGTGGGGTTGAAGGGGGATCCTGGGATCGGAGCGCTGTCATAGGTCAGCTCCACCTGGTATGGTCCCGCCTCCCAAGGGATAAACTTCACTTGACTGGTCTCTGGTTTAAGACCTGCCTCCACCTGAATAATTTGAATATTAACATTCAAATGAATAACAAACTTCATCATTTTCTATTTGTAAAGCACCTTTCATCATTGGTTTTAGCACAACATTTTTAACAATGAACATATAACTGTAATTAAGTTTTTAAAAAGAGAGTTCAAATAAAATTAAAACAAAAAAAACGATCAATCTACATCCCTACCTTGCTGGTGACAGGTTTCCCAGAAGGCCCTGTAACATTGGCCCAGACTTTCCCCTGACCTCCTGCTCCTTCAGACTTCACAGTCACTTCCTGGTCCTTACCCACCGTCATCTCTACACAGATAGAGCAAGAGATAGAGAAATAGAGGAAGAGATATAGAAGAGATAAAAGAGGCGAGATATAGAAGAGAAGAGATATAGAAGAGAAGAGAAGATGAGATTTATAGAAGAGATGAGATATAGAAGAGAACAGATATAAAAGAGAAAAGAAGAGATATAGAAGAGAAGAGATATAGAAGAGAAGGGATATAAAAGAGAAGAGATATAGATATGGAAGAGATATAGTTATGGAAGAGATATAAAAGAGAAGTGAGAGATATGGACAAGAAGAGATATACAAGAGAAGAGAGGAGATATAACAGAGAAGAGACATAGAAGAGAGGGGATATAGAAGAGAAGAGATATAGATATGAAAGAGATATAGAAGAGAAGAGATATAGAAGAGAAGAGATATAGAAGAGATGAGATATAGAAGAGAAGAGATATAGAAGAGAAGAGATATAGAAGAGAAGAGACAGAAGAGAAGAGATATAGAAGAGAAGAGATATAGAAGATAAGAGACATAGAAGAGAAGACATATAACAAAGAAGAGCCATAGAAGAGAAGAGATAGATATATGGAAAAGTAGAGATATAGAAGAAAAGAGATATAGAACAGAGTATATATAGATATGGAAGAGAAGAGATATAGAAGAGAAGAGATAGAGGATAGAGAGAGAGATAGAAGAGAGAGAGATAGATATAGAAGAGAGAGAGAGATATAGAGGAGAAGAGAGAGAGATAGAAGAGAGAGAGAGATATAGAGAAGAGAGAGAGAGATATAGAAGAGAAGAGATATAGAAGAGAAGAGATATAGAGGATAAGAGAGAGAGAGAGAGATCGATATAGAAGAGAACAGATGTAGAAGAGATATAAGAGATGAGATATAGAAGAGAAGTGATATCAGCTGTGTAGTGCTAGGGCAAAAACAAAAAGCGCACCCAGGTGGGGGCCCAGGACCGAGTTTGAGAAACCCTGCATTAGACCACACAGGCCATATAAAGTACAAACCAGTGTGGCTGGTAACAGTTTGAGTAGTCTACTAAATAAAGTTTGACTATTTTTGCAGCCAATATTCGGTATTGGTAATGGTTAATTTAAGTTTTAATTAGGCATAAACTATTTGATTATCTAAAAAAGATATGAATGTGAAGGTATTTTTATGTAAATAATTAGATGCTAATGCTAATTAGAAGGCTCTTTTTTTGGAAAGTGATTTGAGTGACGCATGATGAAAATAAAAAGATATCGTTCTTAATTCATGACATGGTTTCTTTTTATCAAATGATAAATAGACTTGCAGGCAAATTAGTTCGTGAAGGGAAGGGGAATAGTAATTGTTGCCTAATTTTTATTTATTTATTTATTCCACCTTTATTTAACCAGGTAGGCAAGTTGAGAACAAGTTCTCATTTACAACTGCGACCTGGCCACGATAATGCAAAGCAGTGCGACAAAAACAACAGAGTTACACATAAACAAACGTACAGTCAATAACACAATAAAAAAAATTGATGTAGTGTGTGCAAATGTAGAAGATTAGGGAGGTAAAGCAATAAATAGGCCCTAGAGGTGAAATAATTACAATTTAGCATTAACACTGGAGTGATAGATGTGCAGATGATGATGTGCAAGTAGAGATACTGGGGTGCAAAAGAGCAAAAAGATAAATAACAATATGGGGATGAGGTAGTTGGGTGGGATATTTACAGATGGGCTGTGTACAAGTACTGTAACGTTCATCAAAAGGAGTCGATCAAGGTGCAGCGTGGGATATGTTAATCTTGTGATTTATTTACTCCGAACACGATAAAAAGTAATGAACAAAGGAAAATACGACCGTCACGTTCTGTAGACACACAAAGCAAAAAATACAAAAATAAGATCCCACAAACACAGGTGGAAAAAAGGCTGCCTAAGTATGGTTCCCAATCAGAGACAACGATAGACAGCTGCCTCTGGTTAGGAACCATACTCGGCCCAAAACAAAGAAATACAACACATAGAATGCCCACCCCACACCTTGACCTAACCACATAGAGAAACAAACCCTCTCTCTCAGGTCAGGGCGTGACAGGTACAGCGATCGGTAAGCTGCTCAGACAGCTGAAGCTTAAAGTTAGTGGGGGAGATATGAGTCTCCAGCTTGAGTGATTTTTGCAATTCGTTCCAGTCATTGGCAGCAGAGAACTGGAAGGAAAGGCGGCCAAAGGAGGTGTTGGCTTTGGGGATGACCAGTGAAATATACCTGCTGGAGCGCGTGCTACGGGTGGGTGTTGCTATGGTGACCAGTGAGCTGAGATAAGGCGGGGCTTTACCTAGCAAAGACTTATAGATGACCTGGAGACAGTGGGTTTGGCGACGAATATGAAGCGAGGGCCAGCCAACGAGAGCATACAGGTCGCAGTAGTGGGTAGTATATGGGGCTTTGGTGACAAAACGGATTGGGACTGTGATAGACTACATCCAGTTAGCTGAGTAGAGTGTTGGAGGCTATTTTGTATATGACATCGCCAAAGTCAAGGATCGGTAGGATAGTCAGTTTTACGAGGGTATGTTTGGCAGCATGAGTTAAGGATGAATGGCCTGTTAATAATAATACCTTATTATAACTTATTATAATAAATTGATGTTATATAGCGGGTAACGGATCGTCTCTGAACAATTCCGAAATATCTATACTATATATAGTATGTAATGATATGTTACCTGTAGTATACAGTTGAATTCGGAAGTTTAAATACACCTTAGCCAAACACATGTAAAATCAGTTTTTCACAATTCCTGACATTTAATCCTAGTAAAAATTCCGTGTCTTAGGTCAGTTAGGATCACCACTTTATTTTAAGAATGTGAAATGTCAGAATAATAGTAGAGAGAATGATTTATTTCAGCTTTTATTTCTTTCATCACATTCCCAGTGGGTCAGAAGTTTACATACGCTCAATTAGTATTTGGTAGCATTGCCTTTACATTGTTTAACTTGGGTCAAACGTTTCGGGTAGCCTTCCACAAGCTTCCCACAATAAGTTGGGTGAATTTTGGCCCATTCCTCCTGACAAAGCTGGTGTAACTGAGTCAGGTTTGTTGGCCTCCTTGTTCGCACACACTTTCTAATTTCTGCCCACAAATTTTCTATAGGATTGAGGTCAGGGCTTTGTGATGGCCACTCTAATACCTTGACTTTGTTGTCCTTAAGCCATTTTGCCACAACATTGGAAGTATGCTTGGGGTCATTGTCCATTTGGAAGACCCATCTGCGACCAAGCTATAACTTCCTGATTGATGTCTTGAGATGTTGCTTCAATAATTCACGATCATTTTCCTGCCTCATGATGCATCTATTTTCTGTAGTGCATCAGTCCCTCCTGCAGCAAAGCACCCCCACAACATGATGCTGCAACCCCCGTTCTTCACGGTTGGGATGGTGTTCTTCGGCTTGCAAGCTTCCCCCTTTTTCCTCCAAACATAACAATGGTCATTATGGCCAAACAGTTCTATTTTTGTTTCGTCATACCAGAGGACATTTCTCCAAAACTGTCCTCTGAACAGAACGAGTCTCCTTCCTGAGCGGTGTGACGGCTGCATGGTCCCATGGTGTTTATAATTGCGTACAATTGTTTGTATAGATGAATGTGGTACCTTCAGGCATTTGGAAATTGCTCCCAAGGATGAACCAGACTTGTGGAGGTCTACAATATTTTTTCTGAGGTCTTGGCTGATTTCTTTTGATTTTCCCATGATGTCAAGCAAAGAGGCACTGAGTTTGAAGGTAGGCCTTGAAATACATCCACAGGTGCACCTCCAGTTGACTCAAATGATGTCAATTAGCCTATCAGAAGCTTCTAAAGCCATGACATCATTCTCTGGAATTTTCCAAGTTGTTTAAAGGCACAGTCAACTTAGTGTATGTAAACATTTGACCCACTAGAATTTAAATAAGTTAAAACCTGTTGGGGCTAGGGGGCAGTATTTTCACAGCCGGATAAAAAAGGTACCCGATTTAAACTGGTTACTACTCTTGCCCAGAAACGAGAATATGCATATATTTGGATAGAATATACTTATTATATCATATACTTATACTTATATATACTTATATCATATACTTATTACATATGGATAGAAAACACTCTAAAGTTTCTAAAACTGTTTGAATGATGTCTGTGAGTATAACAGAACTCATATGGCAGGCAAAAACCTGAGAAGATTCCATGCAGGAAGTGGCCCGTCTGACAATTTGTAGTCCTTCTGTTGCATCTCTATCAAAATTACAGCATCTGTGCTGTTACGTGACACTTTCTAAGGCTTACATTGGCTCTCTAAAGTGTTCAGAAATCGGAATGACGTGTCTCCTGTCTCTGGGCAAAGTACAGCAGCAGAGTTTGTAAGTGGCCTGCCTGGGGACAGTGAGTCTGGAGATGCGCATTCACTAGACCTCACCATTTTTTTCTTTCACTCTTTGAATGAATACAACATTGTCCGGTTGGAATATTATCGCTATTTTATGAGAAAAATAGCATAAAAATTGATCTTAAACAGCGTTTGACATGCTTCTAAGTACGGTAATGGAATATTTTGATTTTTTTTGTCACGAAATGCACTCGCGCGTCACCCTTCAGATAGTGACCTGAACGCACAAACAAAACGGAGGAATTTGGATATAACTATGGATTATTTGGAACCAAAACAACATTTGTTGTTGAAGTAGAAGTCATGGGAGTGCATTCTGACGAAGAACAGCAAAGGTAATCCAATTTTTGTAATAGTAATTCTGACTTTAGGTTGCCCCAAACTTGGCGGGTGTCAAATTAGCTAGCCGTGATGGCTGAGCTATGTACTCAGAATATTGCAAAAATGTGCTTTCGCCGAAAATCTATTTTAAAATCGGACATAGCGATTGCATAAAGGAGTGCTGTATCTATAATTCTTAAAATAATTGTTATGTATTTTGTCAATGTTTATCATGAGTTATTTAGTAAATTCACCGGAAGTTTTCGGTGGGTATGCTAGTTCTGAACATCACATGCTAATGTAAAAAGCTGGTTTTTGATATAAATATGAACTTGATTGAACAAAACATACATGTATTGTATAACATAATGTCCTAGGAGTGTCATCTGATGAAGATCATCAATAGTTAGTGCTGCATTTAGCTGTGGTTTTGGTTTTTGTGACATATATGCTTGCTTTGAAAATGGCTGTGTGATTATTTTTGGCAGGGTACTCTCCTGACATAATCTAATGTTTTGCTTTCGCTGTAAAGCCTTTTTGAAATCGGACGTGGTTGGATTAACGAGAGTCTTATCTTTCAAATGGTGTAAAATAGTCATATGTTTGAGAAATTGAAGTTATAGCATTTTTGAGGTATTTGTATTTCGCGCCACGCGATTCCACTGGCTGTTGAATAGAGTGGGACGCTAACGTCCCACTGGCCCAGAGAGGTTAAATAATCTGTCTGTAAACAATTGTTGTAAAAATTACTTGTGTCATGCACAAAGTAGATGTCCTAACCGACTTGCCAAAACTATAGTTTGTTAACAAGAAATTTGTGGAGTGGTTGAAAAATTAATTTGAGTGACTCCAACCTAAGTGTATGTAAACTTCCGCCTTCAACTGTATATGCTATATCACTATCTATCTACACTACATACTACTTAATATACTATATCTCAATCTACACTGCATACTATTAATAATATATATACTATATCACTATCTAGCTACAGTACATACTATATCTCTGTCTATCTACACTACATTCTATAAATACTATATATATACACTATATATACGTCAACTACATACTATACATTCTAAATATACTATATCACTATCTATCTACACTACATACTTTATATACTATATCACTATCTATCTACATACTAAAAAAACTACATACACTGCATACTATATACAGTTGAAGTCGGAAGTTTACATTCACTTAGGTTGGAGTCATTAAAACAAATTTTTCAACCACTACACAAAGTGCACAATTGGCCCAGCGTCTTTCGTGTTTGGTCAGGGTAGGCTGTCATTGTAAATAAGAATTTGTTCTTAATTGACTTGCCTAGTTAATAAAAAATAAAAATATATATTTTTAGTTTTTATAGTGTACATACTATCACCCAGTCCAGCCACTTGTATCTTGCTGAGGTCAAGGCTTGGTGCCACGGGGATGGAGAAGGGGCTCTTGGGAATAGAATCTCCTCCGTAGGTGAGGGCCACTCCCAGAACCCCTTGCTGGACAGGGGTGTACTTGACCGTATGGGTGTTATCAGGGTTGTTGATGATCTCAAAGTCCTTGACCGTCTCTCCATTAGCCGGGCCGGAGAACACAGCGTCCAGCTTGGCTTTACCTGCAGCCTTGGTGTTTACTGTGAAGTGGGTCAGCTTGTTTAACTCCACACCTGGACGAGAGAAATGAGGGAGAAAGAGATGGGGAAGAGGAGGGGACAGAGGCCATGGAACAGGGAAGGGTTAATTATCTCTGGTGGATGAAATGGTGAGTGTGTACCGTGTGTGTGTGTGTGTGTGTTACTCACCACTATGGTTGAGTCCTGGTCCCTCGGCCTTGACCTTGCCGGCGTCATGTGACGGGTCAACTTTGATCCTGATGGGAGTCATGGGGATGGTCTGGAACACAGAGAGGCATACGACATTACTAACCGCACTAACGTTTTCAGAAATGAAGAAAATGGCGGAAAATATTCAGCCGAAGTCTGACGAAAAGCGGATACAAATTCATTGCTTTAACTAATTATGACAAATGTTAAGAAACTTTTGAGCAATGTAATAAAGTAATGACTTTTGAAATAAGTTTATGTTTAATGTTATGTTGGCTGACAATTTGTTAGCTACGCTATCCTTACGAACCGCATAGCATTACAGCAGTATGTACCGGTGTACCGGTGTGTTAGCTAACTTTAGTTACCTAACGAGTAACGTTAACGTTAGTTGGCTACTAATACATCGAACTTGCAGGCTATAGCTATATAAGGTAACTATAATATAACTAACTACCCAACGTTTATTGACTTGATTATTCACGTCATTCTTAGCTAAGTGGTATATTCATTGTGCATTCTCAACGGACATTGTTAATTCTGGCTATCTACTCCAATTTCGGAGCACTCTCATCTGAGTGTGCCAGAGCGCAGAATAACTGACACATTTTATAAAAACAGCCTAACCAGCTCTGCTATGATCAGAGTGTTCTCTCATTATGTGTCTGGAAGTAGCTAGCCAACGTTAGCCAGTTAGCTTGGGTGACTAACTGCTGTTGTTATTTCAGAACGCTCTGATCAACCCTCGGGCCAGAGCTCTGAACGCTCCGAGAGCGAATCAATCTGAATTTACAAATGGACAATTTGACAACTATCTGAGTTTACGAACACTCAGACTCTGGCATTTCAGATTCAATTTACAAACACACCCGTAGCATAAACCAACCTTTAGTCTTGACATTTTTGGTTGTTTAGTAAACGGCCTCACATGTGAATCCTTAAAGAGATGGGTGGGGCTAAAGCTTTAGAGGGTGTGAACGATGCTGAATGGGTGGAGACAAAGAAGAGCTCTCCTGTACCAAAACATTCAAGGGCCATTTTCTCAAAAGTTGATCAACTTTCAAAGGAGAATTACTTGCCCATTGTTACTCAACTGTAGTTTATGATACGCCATTTTCTAGCTCTGAGTCTCTACTTCTATCCAATGTAAAAAAACACAATTTCAAATTCGAAATGTCAAAATCTTGCCGGTCGCTCACATACACACACACACACAGTGTTGTAGTAGTCGAGTCCGCTTTTTCAAATGCCCCTACAGTATTATTTAACTAGCCATGCTGATGTGTAACACTAAGCTAACTACCTACTGTATTATTTAACTAGCCATGCTGATGTGTAGGGACTAAGCTAACTACCTACTGTATTATTTAACTAGCCATGCTGATGTGTAGGGACTAAGCTAACTACCTACTGTATTATTTAACTAGCCATGCTGATGTGTAGGGACTAAACTAACTACCTACTGTATTATTTAACTAGCCATGCTGATGTGTAGGGACTAAGCTAACTACCTGCTGTATTATTTAACTAGCCATGCTGATGTGTAACACTAAGCTAACTACCTACTGTATTATTTAACTAGCCATGCTGATGTGTAACACTAAGCTAACTACCTACTGTATTATTTAACTAGCCATGCTGATGTGTTACACTAAGCTAACTACCTACTGTATTATTTAACTAGCCATGCTGATGTGTAACACTAAGCTAACTACCTACTGTATTATTTAACTAGCCATGCAGATGTGTAGGGACTAAGCTAACTACCTACTGTATTATTTAACTAGACATGCTGATGTGTAACACTAAGCTAACTACCTACTGTATTATTTAACTAGCCATGCTGATGTGTTACACTAAGCTAACTACCTACTGTATTATTTAACTAGCCATGCTGATGTGTTACACTAAGCTAACTACCTACTGTATTATTTAACTAGCCATTCTGATGTGTAGGGACTAAGCTAACTACCTACTGTATTATTTAACTAGCCATTCTGATGTGTAGGGACTAAGCTAACTACCTACTGTATTATTTAACTAGCCATGCTGATGTGTAACACTAAGCTAACTACCTTCTGTATTATTTAACTAGCCATTCTGATGTGTAGGGACTAAGCTAACTACCTACTGTATTATTTAACTAGCCATGCTGATGTGTAGGGACTAAGCTAACTACCTACTGTATTATTTAACTAGCCATGCTGATGTGTAGGGACTAAGCTAACTACCTACTGTATTATTTAACTAGCCATGCTGATGTGTAGAGACTAAACTAACTACCTACTGTATTATTTAACTAGCCATGCTGATGTGTAGGGACTAAGCTAACTACCTGCTGTATTATTTAACTAGCCATGCTGATGTGTAACACTAAGCTAACTACCTACTGTATTATTTAACTAGCCATGCTGATGTGTAACACTAAGCTAACTACCTACTGTATTATTTAACTAGCCATGCTGATGTGTAGGGACTAAGCTAACTACCTACTGTATTATTTAACTAGCCATGCTGATGTGTAACACTAAGCTAACTACCTACTGTATTATTTAACTAGCCATGCTGATGTGTAGGGACTAAACTAACTACCTACTGTATTATTTAACTAGCCATGCTGATGTGTAACACTAAGCTAACTACCTACTGTATTATTTAACTAGCCATGCTGATGTGTAGGGACTAAGCTAACTACCTACTGTATTATTTAACTAGCCATGCTGATGTGTAGGGACTAAACTAACTATCTACTGTATTATTTAACTAGCCATGCTGATGTGTAGGGACTAAGCTAACTACCTACTGTATTATTTAACTAGCCATGCTGATGTGTAGGGACTAAACTAACTATCTACTGTATTATTTAACTAGCCATGCTGATGTGTAGGGACTAAACTAACTATCTACTGTATTATTTAACTAGCCATGCTGATGTGTAGGGACTAAGCTAACTACCTACTGTATTATTTAACTAGACATTCTGATGTGTAGGGACTAAGCTAACTACCTACTGTATTATTTAACTAGCCATTCTGATGTGTAGGGACTAAACTAACTATCTACTGTATTATTTAACTAGCCATGCTGATGTGTAGGGACTAAGCTAACTACCTACTGTATTATTTAACTAGCCATTCTGATGTGTAGGGACTAAACTAACTATCTACTGTATTATTTAACTAGCCATGCTGATTTTTAGGGACTTGGGACTCAACTTTGACTCAAGTATACCGATGCCAGACTTAGTAAAGGTAGGGACTTGGGACTTGAAACTGACTCGAGGTTTAGTGAACAGCATACATTCTATACAAACACCTTACACACCAACACCTTACACACCAACACACACACACACACACACACTCTACCCACCTGGTCAGCGAACAGCACCATGATGGTGTAGCTACCAGCGCCTGGCGGTGTGTATTTAACGGTAAACGTGTCGTCGTCGTTCCTGATGATGTCGAAGTCGATGTCTGCCTCCGCTGGTCCCACCACACCTGGAGAGCACTTTATACTTATACTGATGTCACCTGGGGGGCACACACACACACACACACACACACACACACACACACACACACACACACACACACACACACACACACACACACACACACACACACACACACACACACACAGTTAATACACTTGGCGAACATACCGGTGGAATTAAAATGTTTGCTTCCAGTGTCATAAACATAAACACATTTGTTTACATATTGTGCGTACTATGAACTGGGCCTTTGTAGGTCAGTTAGTAGAGCATGGTGCTTGTAATGCCAGGGTAGTGGGGTGGATATTAGTAGGTCAGTTAGTAGAGCATGGTGCTTGTAATGCCAGGGTAGTGGGGTGGATATTAGTAGGTCAGTTAGTAGAGCATGGTGCTTGTAATGCCAGGGTAGTGGGTTGGATATTAGTAGATCAGTTAGTAGAGCATGGTGCTTGTAATGCCAGGGTAGTGGGTTGGATATTTGTAGGTCAGTTAGTAGAGCATGGTGCTTGTAATTCCAGGGTAGTGGGTTGGATATTTGTAGGTCAGTTAGTAGAGCATGGTGCTTGTAATGCCAGGGTAGTGGGTTGGATATTAGTAGATCAGTTAGTAGAGCATGGTGCTTGTAATGCCAGGGTAGTGGGTTGGATATTAGTAGATCAGTTAGTAGAGCATGGTGCTTGTAATGCCAGGGTAGTGGGTTGGATATTTGTAGGTCAGTTAGTAGAGCATGGTGCTTGTAATTCCAGGGTAGTGGGTTGGATATTAGTAGGTCAGTTAGTAGAGCATGGTGCTTGTAATGCCAGGGTAGTGGGTTTGATTCCCGTGGCCACCCATACGTAAAATGTACGCAAGCATGACTGTAAGTCACTTAGGATAAAAGCGTATGCTAAATGGCATAATATTATGATGTATTATGGTTTCTTTTTCATTAGACACTTCTAAATCCATGAGGGAAAGTGAACGAGTGCACACTTTAAGGAGAAGGGAAGAGCATCAGAATAGGGCTGGTGTAGTGTACATTCCTACCTTGTCCTGCCTCACCACAGTCCACAGTGAAGGATAATGGTGTAGTGTAAAGGTCCTACCTTGTCCTGCCTCACCACAGTCCACAGTGAAGGGGCTGGTGTAGTGTAAAGGTCCTACCTTGTCCTGCCTCACCACAGTCCACAGTGAAGGATGTTGGTGTAGTGTAAAGGTCCTACCTTGTCCTGCCTCACCACAGTCCACAGTGAAGGATGTTGGTGTAGTGTAAAGGTCCTACCTTGTCCTGCCTCACCACAGTCCACAGTGAAGGATGTTGGTGTAGTGTAAAGGCATACCTTGTCCTGCCTCACCACAGTCCACAGTGAAGGATGTTGGTGTAGTGTAAAGTTCCTACCTTGTCCTGCCTCACCACAGTCCACAGTGAAGGATGTTGGTGTAGTGTAAAGTTCCTACCTTGTCCTGCCTCACCACAGTCCACAGTGAAGGATGTTGGTGTAGTGTAAAGACCCTACCTTGTCCTGCCTCACCACAGTCCACAGTGAAGGGGCTGGTGTAGTGTAAAGGTCCTACCTTGTCCTGCCTCACCACAGTCCACAGTGAAGGATGTTGGTGTAGTGTAAAGGTCCTACCTTGTCCTGCCTCACCACAGTCCACAGTGAAGGATGTTGGTGTAGTGTAAAGGTCCTACCTTGTCCTGCCTCACCACAGTCCACAGTGAAGGATGTTGGTGTAGTGTAAAGGTCCTACCTTGTCCTGCCTCACCACAGTCCACAGTGAAGGATGTTGGTGTAGTGTAAAGTTCCTACCTTGTCCTTCCTCACCACAGTCCACAGTGAAGGATGTTGGTGTAGTGTAAAGTCCCTACCTTGTCCTGCCTCACCACAGTCCACAGTGAAGGGGCTGGTGTAGTGTAAAGGTCCTACCTTGTCCTGCCTCACCACAGTCCACAGTGAAGAATGTTGGTGTAGTGTAAAGGTCCTACCTTGTCCTGCCTCACCACAGTCCACAGTGAAGGATGTTGGTGTAGTGTAAAGGTCCTACCTTGTCCTGCCTCACCACAGTCCACAGTGAAGGATGTTGGTGTAGTGTAAAGGTCCTACCTTGTCCTGCCTCACCACAGTCCACAGTGAAGGATGTTGGTGTAGTGTAAAGTTCCTACCTTGTCCTGCCTCACCACAGTCCACAGTGAAGGATGTTGGTGTAGTGTAAAGGTCCTACCTTGTCCTGCCTCACCACAGTCCACAGTGAAGGATGTTGGTGTAGTGTAAAGGTCCTACCTTGTCCTGCCTCACCACAGTCCACAGTGAAGGATGTTGGTGTAGTGTAAAGGTCCTACCTTGTCCTGCCTCACCACAGTCCACAGTGAAGGATGTTGGTGTAGTGTAAAGGTCCTACCTTGTCCTGCCTCACCACAGTCCACAGTGAAGGATGTTGGTGTAGTGTAAAGGTCCTACCTTGTCCTGCCTCACCACAGTCCACAGTGAAGGATGTTGGTGTAGTGTAAAGGTCCTACCTTGTCCTGCCTCACCACAGTCCACAGTGAAGGATGTTGGTGTAGTGTAAAGTTCCTACCTTGTCCTGCCTCACCACAGTCCACAGTGAAGGATGTTGGTGTAGTGTAAAGGTCCTACCTTGTCCTGCCTCACCACAGTCCACAGTGAAGGATGTTGGTGTAGTGTAAAGGTCCTACCTTGTCCTGCCTCACCACAGTCCACAGTGAAGGATGTTGGTGTAGTGTAAAGGTCCTACCTTGTCCTGCCTCACCACAGTCCACAGTGAAGGATGTTGGTGTAGTGTAAAGTTCCTACCTTGTCCTGCCTCACCACAGTCCACAGTGAAGGATGTTGGTGTAGTGTAAAGTTCCTACCTTGTCCTGCCTCACCACAGTCCACAGTGAAGGATGTTGGTGTAGTGTAAAGTTCCTACCTTGTCCTGCCTCACCACAGTCCACAGTGAAGGATGTTGGTGTAGTGTAAAGTCCCTACCTTGTCCTGCCTCACCACAGTCCACAGTGAAGGGGCTGGTGTAGTGTAAAGGTCCTACCTTGTCCTGCCTCACCACAGTCCACAGTGAAGGATGTTGGTGTAGTGTAAAGGTCCTACCTTGTCCTGCCTCACCACAGTCCACAGTGAAGGATGTTGGTGTAGTGTAAAGGTCCTACCTTGTCCTGCCTCACCACAGTCCACAGTGAAGGATGTTGGTGTAGTGTAAAGGTCCTACCTTGTCCTGCCTCACCACAGTCCACAGTGAAGGATGTTGGTGTAGTGTAAAGCTCCTACCTTGTCCTGCCTCACCACAGTCCACAGTGAAGGATGTTGGTGTAGTGTAAAGGTCCTACCTTGTCCTGCCTCACCACAGTCCACAGTGAAGGATGTTGGTGTAGTGTAAAGGTCCTACCTTGTCCCGCCTCACCACAGTCCACAGTGAAGGATGTTGGTGTAGTGTAAAGGTCCTACCTTGTCCTGCCTCACCACAGTCCACAGTGAAGGATGTTGGTGTAGTGTAAAGGTCCTACCTTGTCCTGCCTCACCACAGTCCACAGTGAAGGATGTTGGTGTAGTGTAAAGGTCCTACCTTGTCCTGCCTCACCACAGTCCACAGTGAAGGATGTTGGTGTAGTGTAAAGGTCCTACCTTGTCCTGCCTCACCACAGTCCACAGTGAAGGATGTTGGTGTAGTGTAAAGGTCCTACCTTGTCCTGCCTCACCACAGTCCACAGTGAAGGATGTTGGTGTAGTGTAAAGGTCCTACCTTGTCCTGCCTCACCACAGTCCACAGTGAAGGATGTTGGTGTAGTGTAAAGGTCCTACCTTGTCCTGCCTCACCACAGTCCACAGTGAAGGATGTTGGTGTAGTGTAAAGGTCCTACCTTGTCCTGCCTCACCACAGTCCACAGTGAAGGATGTTGGTGTAGTGTAAAGGTCCTACCTTGTCCTGCCTCACCACAGTCCACAGTGAAGGATGTTGGTTCAAAAGCCTTCAGCCCTGTTTCAGCCACACCAGGACCTGACACCTTCACCTTCTTAGGGTGGCAACCTGCCCCGATCATCATCTACACACACACACAATGAGAAAAATGTAGAAATGATTAGGGAGAGAGAGAGGAAAATAAGTTTGTATGTGTGGGGGTAAAGCTGAAGTCTCCATTTAACAGTTTGTATGTGTGTGGGTAAAGCTGAAGTATCCGTTTAACAGTTTGTATGTGTGGGGGTAAAGCTGAAGTCTCCATGTAACAGTTTGTATGTGTGTGGGTAAAGCTGAAGTCTCCGTTTAACAGTTTGTATGTGTGGGGGTAAAGCTGAAGTCCCCATTTAACAGTTTGTATGTGTGTGGGTAAAGCTGAAGTATCCGTTTAACAGTTTGTATGTGTGTGGGTAAAGCTGAAGTATCCGTTTAACAGTTTGTATGTGTGGGGGTAAAGCTGAAGTCTCCATTTAACAGTTTGTATGTGTGGGGGTAAAGCTGAAGTCTCCATTTAACAGTTTGTATGTGTGGGGGTAAAGCTGAAGTCTCCATTTAACAGTTTGTATGTGCGGGGGTAAAGCTGAAGTCTCCATTTAACAGTTTGTATGTGCGGGTAAAGCTGAAGTCTCCATTTAACAGTTTGTATGTGTGGGGGTAAAGCTGAAGTCTCCATTTAACAGTTTGTATGTGCGGGGGTAAAGCTGAAGTCCCCATTTAACAGTTTGTTAATGCTCCCATTTTTCCTAGTAACCTGTCAGTATTTGCTCACCCTGAAGGGACTGTCCGGTATGTTGACTCCGCCCCAGGACGCCATGACGGTGTGTTTGAGGGGTTTCTTGGGGGTGTAACTGCAGGTGTACGTTCCATTACCGTTATCCTTCACCTGGACATCTACTGGGGTACCCTCACCATCCTAGAGAGAGATAGATAGAGAGAGACCCTTAGTGTCCTCACCATCCTAGAGAGAGATAGAGAGAGAGACCCTTAGGGTACCCTCACCATCCTAGAGAGAGATAGAGAGAGAGACCCTTAGGGTACCCTCACCATCCTAGAGAGAGATAGAGAGAGAGACCCTTAATGTCCTCACCATCCTAGAGAGAGATAGAGAGAGAGACCCTTAGTGTACCCTCACCATCCTAGAGAGAGATAGAGAGAGAGACCCTTAGGGTACCCTCACCATCCTAGAGAGAGAAAGAGAGAGAGACCCTTAATGTCCTCACCATCCTAGAGAGAGATAGAGAGAGAGACCCTTAGTGTCCTCACCATCCTAGAGAGAGATAGAGAGAGAGACCCTTAGGGTACCCTCACCATCCTAGAGAGAGATAGAGAGAGAGACCCTTAGTGTCCTCACCATCCTAGAGAGAGATAGAGAGAGAGACCCTTAGGGTACCCTTACCATCCTAGAGAGAGATAGAGAGAGAGAGACCCTTAGTGTCCTCACCATCCTAGAGAGAGATAGAGAGAGAGACCCTTAGTGTCCTCACCATCCTAGAGAGAGATAGAGAGAGAGAGACCCTTAGTGTCCTCACCATCCTAGAGAGAGATAGAGAGAGAGACCCTTAGTGTCCTCACCATCCTAGAGAGAGATGGGGAGAGATAGACCCTTAGGGTCATCACCATCCTAGAGAGAGAGAACGAGAGAACGAGAGAACGAGAGAGAGATGGGGAGAGATAGACCTTTATACCCTGACCACACTGCTCGCACGCGTCAACGAGCGTCTGCGTTGCCAAGGGCTAAAATAGAAGTAATTCCTATTTCTGACGCAGATCGCACTGCAAGTCCTGCCTCCTCATTGGTTTATAGAAGCAGGTACCCACGTGCCATCTCCTCATTGGTTATACCCACATAGGTGATTGAAAGACGAACTGTTGCCGGTTGTCGTGGTAACACTATGAAAGTTTAGATGCCGATCGCCATATAAGTTAAACTGTGAAAAAGCCTGGAAGGAGGAGAGATGACTAGAAACGCTTCGCTTGACCGTTTTTATGTGTGGATTAATTGTCGGAGTAGAGGACCTTGTGCATTTCAGGTAAAATAACAACTCAATGTTTATATCACAGGACAAATTAGCTAGCAACAGCAAGCTAGCTAAATAGGACAAAATAGCTAGCAAGTGCAAGCCAGCTAGCTAAATGCTTTTCGACCTGTCCCCAAATTAATGTCATTGGTTCAGAGTTTGTTTTGATATTTTAACCTGCGTGTTGTGATCGCGTTTGGTGTAGGGGGACAAAATAAATGTATGCACGATGGCATATCCTAGCTTCGGGGCCTGAGTAACAGGCAGTTTACTTTGGGCACGCTTTTCAGCCGGACGTCAAAAGAATGCCCCCTAGCCTCCTGACATTTGTTTATTGGTCTGACAAGTGAAAATCTAAACTATTGTTACTAAGGCCTCTTGTACAGAAAGCACATGATGAAAATCACTTCTTCACTTCAATGGTGTGACATCATGGGGGGTGTGGGGGGGGGGGGGGAGAAAAGCAAGCATCAAACAGGAAGCTCACCCCGCGAAGCACGCTAAGATCACATAGCTTTTTCTCTGTTTGGACGTGAATGCTATGTAACTGTTATGAATACTGCACTGCACCACATGGTGATGTTATAGAACTGTCATGAATACTGCACTGCACCACATGGTGATGTTATAGAACTGTCATGAATACTGCACTGCACCACATGGTGATGCTATAGAACTGTCATGAATACTGCACTGCACCACATGGTGATGTTATTGAACTGTCATGAATACTGCACTGCACCACATGGTGACGTTACAGAACTGTCATGAATACTGCACTGCACCACATGGTGATGTTATAGAACTGTCATGAATACTGCACTGCACCACATGGTGATGTTATAGAACTGTCATGAATACTGCACTGCACCACATGGTGATGTTAATGTGCATACTCTGTGCTGTTGCATCAAATATATAAAAAATAATGTTAAAATGTTGTAATTCAGTATTTTTTTTAGTTGACAGCTAAAGTGGGACAGCATGGAGTAGCTATAGTAGGACAGCATGGAGTAGCTATAGTAGGACAGCATTGAGTAGCTATAGTAGGACAGGACAGCGTGGAGTAGCTATAGTAGGACAGCATGGAGTAGCTATAGTAGGACAGCATGGAGAAGCTATAGGAGGACAGCATGGAGTAGCTATAGTAGGACAGCATGGAGTAAATATAGTAGGACAGCATGGAGTAGCTATAGTAGGACAGCATGGAGTAGCTATAGTAGGACAGCATGGAGTAGCTATAGTAGGATAGCATGGAGTAGCTATAGTAGGACAGCATGGAGTAGCTATAGCAGAACAGCATGGAGTAGCTATAGCAGGACAGCATGGAGTAGCTATAGTAGGACAGGACAGCATGGAGTAGCTATAGTAGGATAGCATGGAGTAGCTATAGTAGGACAGCATGGATTAGCTATAGTAGGACAGGACAGCATGGAGTAGATATAGTAGCACAGCATGGAGTAGCTATAGTAGGACAGTGTGGAGTAGCTATAGTAGGACAGCATGGAGTAACTATAGTAGGACAGCATGGAGTAGCTATAATAGAACAGCATGGAGTAGCTATAGTAGGACAGCATGGAGTAGCTATAGTAGGACAGCATGGAGTAGCTATAGTAGGACAGCATTGAGTAGCTATAGTAGGACAGGACAGCGTGGAGTAGCTATAGTAGGACAGCATGGAGTAGCTATAGTAGGACAGCATGGAGAAGCTATAGGAGGACAGCATGGAGTAGCTATAGTAGGACAGCATGGAGTAGCTATAGTAGGACAGCATGGAGTAGCTATATCAGGACAGGACAGCATGGAGTAGCTATAGTAGGACAGCATGGAATAGCTATAGTAGGACAGCATGGAGTAGCTATAGTAGGACAGGACAGCATGGAGTAGCTATAGTAGGACAGCATGGAGTAGCTATAGTAGGACAGCATGGAGTAGCTATAGTAGGACAGCATGGAGTAGCTATAGTAGGATAGCATGGAGTAGCTATAGTAGGACAGCATGGAGTAGCTATAGCAGAACAGCATGGAGTAGTTATAGTAGGACAGCATGGAGTAGCTATAGTAGGACAGCATGGAGCAGCTATAGCAGGACAGGACAGCATGGAGTAGATATAGTAGGAGAGCATGGAGTAGCTATAGTAGGAGAGCATGGAGTAGCTATAGTAGGACAGCATGGAGTAGCTATAGTAGGACAGCATGGAGTAGCTATAGTAGGACAGCATGGAGTAGCTATAGTAGGACAGGACAGCATGGAGTACCTATAGGAGGACAGCATGGAGTAGCTATAGTAGGACAGGACAGCATGGAGTAGCTATAGTACGACAGCATGGAGTAGCTATAATAGAACAGCATGGAGTAGCTATAGTAGGACAGCATGGAGTAGCTATAGTAGGACAGCATGGAGTAGCTATATCAGGACAGGACAGCATGGAGTAGCTATAGTAGGACAGGACAGCATGGAGTAGCTATAGTAGGACAGCATGGAGTAGCTATAGTAGGACAGCATGGAGTAGCTATAGTAGGACAGCATGGAGTAGCTATAGTAGGACAGCATGGAGTAGCTATAGTAGGACAGCATGGAGTAGCTATAGTAGGATAGCATGGAGTAGCTATAGTAGGACAGCATGGAGTAGCTATAGCAGGACAGCATGGAGTAGCTGTAGTAGGACAGCATGGAGTAGCTATAGTAGGACAGCATGGAGTAGCTATAGTAGGACAGCATGGAGTAGCTATAGTAGGACAGCATGGAGTAGCTATAGTAGGATAGCATGGAGTAGCTATAGTAGGACAGCATGGAGTAGCTATAGCAGGACAGCATGGAGTAGCTGTAGTAGGACAGCATGGAGTAGCTATAGCAGGACAGCATGGAGTAGCTGTAGTAGGACAGCATGGAGTAGCTATAGTAGGACAGCATGGAGTAGCTATAGTAGGACAGCATGGAGTAGCTATAGCAGGACAGCATGGAGTAGCTATAGTAGGACAGGACAGCATGGAGTAGCTATAGGAGGACAGCATGGAGTAGCTATAGTAGGACAGCATGGAGAAGCTATAGTAGGACAGCATGGAGTAGCTCTAGTCGGACAGCATGCAGTAGCTATAGTAGGACAGGACAGCATGGAGTAGCTATAGTAGAACAGCATGGAGTAGCTATAGTAGGACAGCATGGAGTAGCTATAGTAGGACAGGACAGCATGGAGTAGCTATAATAGGACAGCATGGAGTAGCTATAGCAGGACAGCATGGAGTAGCTATAGTAGGACATTGTGGAGTAGCTATAGTAGGACAGCATGGAGTAGCTATAGTAGGACAGCATGGAGTAGCTATAGTAGGACAGCATGGAGTAGCTATAGTAGGACAGCATGGAGTAGCTATAGTAGGACAGCATGGAGTAGCTATAGTAGGACAGCATGGAGTAGCTATAGTAGGACAGCATGGAGTAGCTATAGTAGGACAGCATGGAGTAGCTATGGTAGGACAGCATGGAGTAGCTATAGTAGGACAGCATGGAGTAGCTATAGTAGGACAGCATGGAGTAGCTATAGCAGGACAGCATGGAGTAGCTATAGTAGGATAGCATGGAGTAGCTATAGTAGGACAGGACAGCATGGAGTAGCTATAGTAGGAGAGCATGGAGTAGCTATAGTAGGACAGCATGGAGTAGCTATAGTAGGACAGCATGGAGTAGCTATAGTAGGACAGCATGGAGTAGCTATAGTAGGACAGGACAGCATGGAGTAGCTATAGTAGGACAGCATGGAGTAGCTATAGTAGGACAGCATGGAGTAGCTATAGCAGGACAGCATGGAGTAGCTATAGTAGGAGAGCATGGAGTAGCTATAGTAGGACAGCATGGAGTAGCTATAGTAGGACAGCATGGAGTAGCTATAGTAGGACAGGACAGCATGGAGTAGCTATAGTAGGACAGCATGGAGTAGCTATAGTAGGACAGGACAGCATGGAGTAGCTATAGTAGGACAGCATGGAGTAGCTATTGTAGGACAGCATGGAGTAGCTATAGTAGGACAGCATGGAGTAGCTATAGTAGGACAGCATGGAGTAGCTATAGTAGGACAGCATGGAGTAGCTATAGTAGGAGAGCATGGAGTAGCTATAGTAGGACAGCATGGAGTAGCTATAGTAGGACAGCATGGAGTAGCTATAGCAGGACAGCATGGAGTAGCTATAGTAGGAGAGCATGGAGTAGCTATAGTAGGACAGCATGGAGTAGCTATAGTAGGACAGCATGGAGTAGCTATAGTAGGACAGGACCGCATGGAGTAGCTATAGGAGGACAGCATGGAGTAGCTATAGTAGGACAGGACAGCATGGAGTAGCTATAGTAGGACAGCATGGAGTAGCTATAGTAGGACAGCATGGAGTAGCTATAGTAGGACAGCATGGAGTAGCTATAGTAGGACAGGACAGCATGGAGTAGCTATAGTAGGACAGCATGGAGTAGCTATAGTAGGACAGCATGGAGTAGCTATAGTAGGACAGCATGGAGTAGCTATAGTAGGACAGGACAGCATGGAGTAGCTATAGCAGGACAGCATGGAGTAGCTATAGTAGGACAGCATGGAGTAGCTATAGTAGGACAGCATGGAGTAACTATAGTAGGACAGTGTGGAGTAGCTATAGTAGGACAGCATGGAGTAGCTATAGTAGGACAGCATGGAGTAGCTATAGTAGGACAGCATGGAGTAGCTATAGTAGGACAGGACAGCATGGAGTAGATATAGTAGTACAGCATGGAGTAGCTATAGTAGGACAGCATGGAGTAGCTATAGTAGGACAGGACAGCATGGAGTAGCTATAGTAGGACAGGACAGCATGGAGTAGCTATAGTCGGACAGCATGGAGTAGCTATAGTAGGACAGCATGGAGTAGCTATAGCAGGACAGCATGGAGTAGCTATAGTAGGACAGCATGGAGTAGCTATAGTAGGACAGCATGGAGTAGCTATAGTAGGACAGCATGGAGTAGCTATAGTAGGACAGCATGGAGTAGCTATAGTAGGACAGCATGGAGTAGCTATAGTAGGACAGCATGGAGTAGCTATAGTAGGACAGCATGGAGTAGCTATAGTAGGACAGCATGTTGTAGCTATAGCAGGACAGCATGGAGTAGCTATAGTAGGACAGGACAGCATGGAGTAGCTATAGTAGGACAGCGTGGAGTAGCTATAGTAGGACAGAGTGGAGTAGCTACAGTAGGACAGCATGGAGCAGCTATAGTAGGACAGGACAGCATGAAGTAGCTATAGTAGGACAGCATGGAGTAGCTATAGTAGGACAGCATGTTGTAGCTATAGTAGGACAGCATGGAGTAGCTATAGTAGGACAGGACAGCATGGAGTAGCTATAGTAGGACAGCATGGAGTAGCTATAGCAGGACAGCATGGAGTAGCTATAGTAGGACAGCATGGAGTAGCTATAGTAGGACAGGACAGCATGGAGTAGCTATAGTAGAACAGCATGGAGTAGCTATAGTAGGACAGCATGGAGTAGCTATAGTAGGACAGGACAGCATGGAGTAGCTATAGTAGGACAGCATGGAGTAGCTATAGCAGGACAGCATGGAGTAGCTATAGTAGGACAGCATGGAGTAGCTATAGTAGGACAGCATGGAGTAGCTATAGTAGGACAGCATGGAGTAGCTATGGTAGGACAGCATGGAGTAGCTATAGTAGGACAGCATGGAGTAGCTATAGTAGGAGAGCATGGAGTAGCTATAGTAGGACAGCATGGAGTAGCTATAGTAGGACAGCATGGAGTAGCTATAGTAGGACAGCATGGAGTAGCTATAGTAGGACAGGACAGCATGGAGTAGCTATAGTAGGACAGCATGGAGTAGCTATAGTAGGACAGCATGGAGTAGCTATAGTAGGACAGCATGGAGTAGCTATAGTAGGACAGCATGGAGTAGCTATAGGAGGACAGCATGGAGTAGCTATAGTAGGACAGCATGGAGTAGCTATAGTAGGACAGCATGGAGTAGCTATAGTAGGACAGCATGGAGTAGCTATAGTAGGACAGCATGGAGTAGCTATAGTAGGACAGCATGGAGTAGCTATAGTAGGACAGCATGGAGTAGCTATAGTAGGACAGCATGGAGTAGCTATAGTAGGACAGCATGTTGTAGCTATAGCAGGACAGCATGGAGTAGCTATAGTAGGACAGGACAGCATGGAGTAGCTATAGTAGGACAGCATGGAGTAGCTATAGTAGGACAGCATGGAGTAGCTACAGTAGGACAGCATGGAGTAGCTATAGTAGGACAGGACAGCATGAAGTAGCTATAGTAGGACAGCATGGAGTAGCTATAGTAGGACAGCATGTTGTAGCTATAGTAGGACAGCATGGAGTAGCTATAGTAGGACAGGACAGCATGGAGTAGCTATAGTAGGACAGCATGGAGTAGCTATAGCAGGACAGCATGGAGTAGCTGTAGTAGGACAGCATGGAGTAGCTATAGTAGGACAGCATGGAGTAGCTATAGTAGGACAGGACAGCATGGAGTAGCTATAGTAGAACAGCATGGAGTAGCTATAGTAGGACAGCATGGAGTAGCTATAGTAGGACAGGACAGCATGGAGTAGCTATAGTAGGACAGCATGGAGTAGCTATAGCAGGACAGCATGGAGTAGCTATAGTAGGACAGCATGGAGTAACTATAGTAGGACATTGTGGAGTAGCTATAGTAGGACAGCATGGAGTAGCTATAGTAGGACAGGACAGCATGGAGTAGCTATAGTAGGACAGCATGGAGTAGCTATAGTAGGACAGCATGGAGTAGCTATAGTAGGACAGGACAGCATGGAGTAGCTATAGTAGGACAGCATGGAGTAGCTATAGTAGGACAGCATGGAGTAGCTATAGTAGGACAGCATGGAGTAGCTATAGTAGGACAGCATGGAGTAGCTATAGTAGGACAGCATGGAGTAGCTATAGTAGGACAGCATGGAGTAGCTATAGTAGGACAGCATGGAGTAGCTATAGTAGGACAGCATGGAGTAGCTATAGTAGGACAGCATGGAGTAGCTATAGTAGGACAGCATGGAGTAGCTATAGTAGGACAGCATGGAGTAGCTATAGTAGGACAGCATGGAGTAGCTATAGCAGGACAGCATGGAGTAGCTATAGTAGGACAGCATGGAGTAGCTATAGTAGGACAGCATGGAGTAGCTATAGTAGGACAGCATGGAGTAGCTATAGTAGGACAGCATGGAGTAGCTATAGTAGGACAGGACAGCATGGAGTAGCTATAGTAGGACAGCATGGAGTAGCTATAGTAGGACAGCATGGAGTAGCTATAGCAGGACAGCATGGAGTAGCTATAGTAGGACAGCATGGAGTAGCTATAGTAGGACAGCATGGAGTAGCTATAGTAGGACAGCATGGAGTAGCTATAGTAGGACAGGACAGCATGGAGTAGCTATAGGAGGACAGCATGGAGTAGCTATAGTAGGACAGCATGGAGTAGCTATAGTAGGACAGCATGGAGTAGCTATAGCAGGACAGCATGGAGTAGCTATAGTAGGACAGCATGGAGTAGCTATAGTAGGACAGCATGGAGTAGCTATAGTAGGACAGCATGGAGTAGCTATAGTAGGACAGGACAGCATGGAGTAGCTATAGTAGGACAGCATGGAGTAGCTATAGTAGGACAGGACAGCATGGAGTAGCTATAGTAGGACAGCATGGAGTAGCTATAGTAGGACAGGACAGCATGGAGTAGCTATAGTAGGACAGCATGGAGTAGCTATAGTAGGACAGCATGGAGTAGCTATAGTAGGACAGCATGGAGTAGCTATAGTAGGACAGCATGGAGTAGCTATAGTAGGACAGCATGGAGTAGCTATGGTAGGACAGCATGGAGTAGCTATAGTAGGACAGCATGGAGTAGCTATAGTAGGACAGCATGGAGTAGCTATAGTAGGACAGCATGGAGTAGCTATAGTAGGACAGCATGGAGTAGCTATAGTAGGACAGCATGGAGTAGCTATAGTAGGACAGCATGGAGTAGCTATAGTAGGACAGGCGCATGGAGTAGCTATAGGAGGACAGCATGGAGTAGCTATAGTAGGCAGGACAGCATGGAGTAGCTATAGTAGGACAGCATGGAGTAGCTATAGTAGGACAGCATGGAGTAGCTATAGTAGGACAGCATGGAGTAGCTATAGTAGGACAGGACAGCATGGAGTAGCTATAGTAGGACAGCATGGAGTAGCTATAGTAGGACAGCATGGAGTAGCTATAGTAGGACAGCATGGAGTAGCTATAGTAGGACAGGACAGCATGGAGTAGCTATAGTAGGACAGCATGGAGTAGCTATAGTAGGAGAGCATGGAGTAGCTATAGTAGGACAGCATGGAGTAGCTATAGTAGGACAGCGTGGAGTAGCTATAGTAGGACAGCATGGAGTAGCTATAGTAGGACAGCATGGAGTAGCTATAGTAGGACAGCATGGAGTAGCTATAGTAGGACAGGACAGCATGGAGTAGCTATAGTAGGACAGCATGGAGTAGCTATAGTAGGACAGCATGGAGTAGCTATAGTAGGACAGGACAGCATGGAGTAGCTATAGTAGGACAGGACAGCATGGAGTAGCTATAGTAGGACAACATGGAGTAGCTATAGTAGGACAGCATGGAGTAGCTATAGTAGGACAGCATGGAGTAGCTATAGTAGGACAGCATGGAGTAGCTATAGTAGGACAGCATGGAGTTGCTATAGTAGGACAGCATGGAGTAGCTATAGTAGGACAGCATGGAGTAGCTATAGTAGGACAGCATGGAGTAGCTATAGTAGGACAGCATGGAGTAGCTATAGTAGGACAGCATGGAGTAGCTATAGTAGGACAGCATGGAGTAGCTATAGTAGGACAGCATGGAGTAGCTATAGCAGGACAGCATGGAGTAGCTATAGTAGGACAGGACAGCATGGAGTAGCTATAGTAGGACAGCATGGAGTAGCTATAGTAGGACAGCATGGAGTAGCTATAGTAGGACAGCATGGAGTAGCTATAGTAGGACAGGACAGCATGGAGTAGCTATAGTAGGACAGCATGGAGTAGCTATAGTAGGACAGCATGTTGTAGCTATAGTAGGACAGCATGGAGTAGCTATAGTAGGACAGGACAGCATGGAGTAGCTATAGTAGGACAGCATGGAGTAGCTATAGTAGGACAGCATGGAGTAGCTATAGTAGGACAGCATGGAGTAGCTATAGTAGGACAGCATGGAGTAGCTATAGTAGGACAGCATGGAGTAGCTATAGCAGGACAGCATGGAGTAGCTATAGTAGGACAGCAAGGAGTAGCTATAGTAGGACAGGACAGCATGGAGTAGCTATAGTAGGACAGCATGGAGTAGCTATAGTAGGACAGCATGGAGTAGCTATAGTAGGACAGCATGGAGTAGCTATAGTAGGACAGCATGGAGTAGCTATAGTAGGACAGCATGGAGTAGCTATAGCAGGACAGCATGGAGTAGCTATAGTAGGACAGCATGGAGTAGCTATAGTAGGACAGCATGGAGTAGCTATAGTAGGACAGCATGGAGTAGCTATAGTAGGACAGGACCAGCATGGAGTAGCTATAGTAGGACAGCATGGAGTAGCTATAGTAGGACAGGACAGCATGGAGTAGCTATAGTAGGACAGCATGGAGTAGCTATAGTAGGACAGCATGGAGTAGCTATAGTAGGACAGCATGGAGTAGCTATAGTAGGACAGGACAGCATGGAGTAGCTATAGTAGGACAGCATGGAGTAGCTATAGTAGGACAGCATGGAGTAGCTATAGTAGGACAGCATGGAGTAGCTATAGTAGGACAGGACAGCATGGAGTAGCTATAGTAGGACAGCATGGAGTAGCTATAGTAGGACAGCATGGAGTAGCTATAGTAGGACAGCATGGAGTAGCTATAGTAGGACAGCATGGAGTAGCTATAGTAGGACAGCATGGAGTAGCTATAGTAGGACAGCATGGAGTAGCTATAGTAGGACAGCATGGAGTAGCTATAGTAGGACAGGACAGCATGGAGTAGCTATAGTAGGACAGCATGGAGTAGCTATAGTAGGACAGCATGGAGTAGCTATAGTAGGACAGGACAGCATGGAGTAGCTATAGTAGGACAGGACAGCATGGAGTAGCTATAGTAGGACAGCATGGAGTAGCTATAGTAGGACAGCATGGAGTAGCTATAGCAGGACAGCATGGAGTAGCTATAGTAGGACAGCATGGAGTAGCTATAGTAGGACAGCATGGAGTAGCTATAGTAGGACAGCATGGAGTAGCTATAGTAGGACAGCATGGAGTAGCTATAGTAGGACAGCATGGAGTAGCTATAGTAGGACAGCATGGAGTAGCTATAGTAGGACAGCATGGAGTAGCTATAGTAGGACAGCATGGAGTAGCTATAGTAGGACAGCATGGAGTAGCTATAGTAGGACAGCATGGAGTAGCTATAGTAGGACAGGACAGCATGGAGTAGCTATAGTAGGACAGCATGGAGTAGCTATAGTAGGACAGTGTGGAGTAGCTACAGTAGGACAGCATGGAGCAGCTATAGTAGGACAGGACAGCATGAAGTAGCTATAGTAGGACAGCATGGAGTAGCTATAGTAGGACAGCATGTTGTAGCTATAGTAGGACAGCATGGAGTAGCTATAGTAGGACAGGACAGCATGGAGTAGCTATAGTAGGACAGCATGGAGTAGCTATAGTAGGACAGCATGGAGTAGCTATAGTAGGACAGCATGGAGTAGCTATAGTAGGACAGCATGGAGTAGCTATAGTAGGACAGCATGGAGTAGCTATAGTAGGACAGCATGGAGTAGCTATAGCAGGACAGCATGGAGTAGCTATAGTAGGACAGCATGGAGTAGCTATAGTAGGACAGGACAGCATGGAGTAGCTATAGCAGGACAGCATGGAGTAGCTATAGTAGGACAGCATGGAGTAGCTATAGTAGGACAGCATGGAGTAGCTATAGTAGGACAGTGTGGAGTAGCTATAGTAGGACAGGACAGCATGGAGTAGCTATAGTAGGACAGCATGGAGTAGCTATAGTAGGACAGCATGGAGTAGCTATAGTAGGACAGCATGGAGTAGCTATAGTAGGACAGCATGGAGTAGCTATAGTAGGACAGGACAGCATGGAGTAGCTATAGTAGGACAGCATGGAGTAGCTATAGTAGGACAGCATGGAGTAGCTATAGTAGGAGAGCATGGAGTAGCTATAGTAGGACAGCATGGAGTAGCTATAGCAGGACAGCATGGAGTAGCTATAGTAGGACAGCATGGAGTAGCTATAGTAGGACAGCATGTTGTAGCTATAGTAGGACAGCATGGAGTAGCTATAGTAGGACAGCATGGAGTAGCTATAGTAGGACAGCATGGAGTAGCTATAGTAGGACAGCATGGAGTAGCTATAGCAGGACAGCATGGAGTAGCTATAGTAGGACAGCATGGAGTAGCTATAGTAGGACAGCATGTTGTAGCTATAGTAGGACAGCATGGAGTAGCTATAGTAGGACAGGACAGCATGGAGTAGCTATAGTAGGACAGCATGGAGTAGCTATAGTAGGACAGCATGGAGTAGCTATAGTAGGACAGCATGGAGTAGCTATAGTAGGACAGCATGGAGTAGCTATAGTAGGACAGGACAGCATGGAGTAGCTATAGTAGGACAGCATGGAGTAGCTATAGTAGGACAGCATGGAGTAGCTATAGTAGGACAGCATGGAGTAGCTATAGTAGGACAGGACAGGATGGAGTAGCTATAGTAGGACAGTGTGGAGTAGCTATAGTCGGAAAGGACAGCATTGAGTAGCTATAGTAGAACAGCATGGAGTAGCTATAGTAGGACAGCATGGAGTAGCTATAGTAGGACAGCATGGAGTAGCTATAGTAGGACAGCATGGAGTAGCTATAGTAGGACAGCATGGAGTAGCTATAGTAGGACAGGACAGCATGGAGTAGCTATAGTAGGACAGCATGGAGTAGCTATAGTAGGAGAGCATGGAGTAGCTATAGTAGGACAACATGGAGTAGCTATAGTAGGACAGCATGGAGTAGCTATAGTAGGACAGGACAGCATGGAGTAGCTATAGTAGGACAGCATGGAGTAGCTATAGTAGGACAGCATGGAGTAGCTATAGTAGGACAGCATGGAGTAGCTATAGTAGGACAGCATGGAGTAGCTATAGTAGGACAGCATGGAGTAGCTATAGTCAGGACAGCATGGAGTAGCTATAGTAGGACAGCATGGAGTAGCTATAGTAGGACAGGACAGCATGGAGTAGCTATAGTAGGACAGGACAGCATGGAGTAGCTATAGCAGGACAGCATGGAGTAGCTATAGTAGGACAGCATGGAGTAGCTATAGTAGGACAGCATGGAGTAGCTATAGTAGGACAGTGTGGAGTAGCTATCGTAGGACAGGACAGCATGGAGTAGCTATAGTAGGACAGCATGGAGTAGCAATAGTAGGACAGCATGGAGTAGCTATAGTAGGACAGCATGGAGTAGCTATAGTAGGACAGGATGGAGTAGCTATAGTAGGACAGGACAGCATGGAGTAGCTATAGTAGGACAGCATGGAATAGCTATAGTAGGACAGCATGGAGTAGCTATAATAGGAGAGCATGGAGTAGCTATAGTAGGACAGCATGGAGTAGCTATAGCAGGACAGCATGGAGTAGCTATAGTAGGACAGCATGGAGTAGCTATAGTAGGACAGCATGCAGTAGCTATAGTAGGACAGCATGGAGTAGCTATAGTAGGACAGCATGGAGTAGCTATAGTAGGACAGCATGGAGTAGCTATAGTAGGACAGCATGGAGTAGCTATAGTAGGACAGCATGGAGTAGCTATAGTAGGACAGGACAGCATGGAGTAGCTATAGCAGGACAGCATGGAGTAGCTATAGTAGGACAGCATGGAGTAGCTATAGTAGGACAGCATGTTGTAGCTATAGTAGGACAGCATGGAGTAGCTATAGTAGGACAGGACAGCATGGAGTAGCTATAGTAGGACAGCATGGAGTAGCTATAGTAGGACAGCATGGAGTAGCTATAGTAGGACAGCATGGAGTAGCTATAGTAGGACAGCATGGAGTAGCTATAGTAGGACAGCATGGAGTAGCTATAGTAGGACAGCATGGAGTAGCTATAGTAGGACAGCATGGAGTAGCTATAGTAGGACAGCATGGAGTAGCTATAGTAGGACAGCATGGAGTAGCTATAGTAGGACAGCATGGAGTAGCTATAGTAGGACAGGACAGCATGGAGTAGCTATAGTAGGACAGCATGGAGTAGCTATAGTAGGACAGGACAGCATGGAGTAGCTATAGTAGGACAGTGTGGAGTAGCTATAGTAGGACAGGACAGCATGGAGTAGCTATAGTAGGACAGCATGGAGTAGCTATAGTAGGACAGCATGGAGTAGCTATAGTAGGACAGCATGGAGTAGCTATAGTAGGACAGCATGGAGTAGCTATAGTAGGACAGCATGGAGTAGCTATAGTAGGACAGCATGGAGTAGCTATAGTAGGACAGCATGGAGAAGCTATAGTAGGACAGGAGGGCATGGAGTAGCTATAGTAGGACAGCATAGAGTAGCTATAGTAGGACAGGACAGCATGGAGTAGCTATAGTAGGACAGCATGGAGTAGCTATAGTAGGACAGCATGGAGTAGCTATAGTAGGACAGCATGGAGTAGCTATAGTAGGACAGGACAGCATGGAGTAGCTATAGTAGGACAGCATGGAGTAGCTATAGTAGGACAGCATGGAGTAGCTATAGTAGGACAGCATGGAGTAGCTATAGTAGGACAGCATGGAGTAGCTATAGCAGGACAGCATGGATTAGCTGTAGTAGGACAGCAAGGAGTAGCTATAGTAGGACAGGACAGCATGGAGTAAGTAGTAGAACAGCATGGAGTAGCTATAGTAGGACAGCATGGAGTAGCTATAGTAGGACAGGACAGCATGGTGTAGCTATAGTAGAACAGCATGGAGTAGCTATAGTAGGACAGCATGTTGTAGCTATAGTAGGACAGCATGGAGTAGCTATTGTAGGACAGGACAGCATAGAGTAGCTATAGTAGGAGAGCATGGAGTAGCTATAGTAGGACAGCATGGAGTAGCTATAGTAGGACAGCATGGAGTAGCTATAGTAGGACAGCATGGAGTAGCTAGTGTAGGACAGCATGGAGTAGCTATAGTAGGACAGTGTGGAGTAGCTATCGTAGGACAGGACAGCATGGAGTAGCAATAGTAGGACAGCATGGAGTAGCTATAGTAGGACAGCATGGAGTAGCTATAGTAGGACAGGATGGAGTAGCTATAGTAGGACAGGACAGCATGGAGTAGCTATAGTAGGACAGCATGGAATTAGCTATAGTAGGACAGCATGGAGTAGCTATAATAGGAGAGCATGGAGTAGCTATAGTAGGACAGCATGGAGTAGCTATAGTAGGACAGCATGGAGTAGCTATAGTAGGACAGCATGGTGTAGCTATAGTAGGACAGGACAGCATGGAGTAGCTATAGTAGGAGACAGCATGGAGTAGCTATAATAGGAGAGCATGGAGTAGCTATAGTAGGACAGCATGGAGTAGCTATAGTAGGACAGCATGGAGTAGCTATAGTAGGACAGCATGTTGTAGCTATAGTAGGACAGCATGGAGTAGCTATAGTAGGACAGGACAGCATGGAGTAGCTAATGTAGGACAGCATGGAGTAGCTATAGTAGGAGAGCATGGAGTAGCTATAGTAGGACAGCATGGAGTAGCTATAGTAGGACAGGACACCATGGAGTAGCTGTAGTAGGACAGTGTGGAGTAGCTATAGTAGGACAGCATGGAGTAGCTATAGTAGGACAGCATGGAGTAGCTATAGTAGGACAGCGTGAAGTAGCTATAGTAGGACAGCATGTTGTAGCTATAGTAGGACAGCATGGAGTAGCTATTGTAGGACAGGACAGCATAGAGTAGCTATAGTAGGAGAGCATGGAGTAGCTATAGTAGGACAGCATGGAGTAGCTATAGTAGGACAGCATGGAGTAGCTATAGTAGGACAGCATGGAGTAGCTAGTGTAGGACAGCATGGAGTAGCTATAGTAGGACAGCATGGAGTAGCTATAGTAGGACAGGACAGCATGGAGTAGCTATAGTAGGACAACATGGAGTAGCTATAGTAGGACAGGACGGGATGGAGTAGCTATAGTAGGACAGCATGGAGTAGCTATAGTAGGACAGGACAGCATGGAGTAGCTATAGTAGGACAGCATGGAGTAGCTATAGTAGGACAGCATGGAGTAGCTATAGTAGGACAGCATGGAGTAGCTATAGTAGGACAGCATGGAGTAGCTATAGTAGGACAGCATGGAGTAGCTATAGTAGGACAGCATGGAGTAGCTATAGTAGGACAGGACAGCATGGAGTAGCTATAGTAGGACAACATGGAGTAGCTATAGTAGGACAGGACAGGATGGAGTAGCTATAGTAGGACAGGACAGCATGGAGTAGCTATAGTAGGACAGGACAGCATGGAGTAGCTATAGTAGGACAGCATGGAGTAGCTATAGTAGGACAGCATGGAGTAGCTATAGTAGGACAGCATGGAGTAGCTATAGTAGGACAGCATGGAGTAGCTATAGCAGGACAGCATGGAGTAGCTATAGTAGGACAGCATGGAGTAGCTATAGTAGGACAGGACAGCATGGAGTAGCTATAGTAGGACAGCATGGAGTAGCTATAGTAGGAGAGCATGGAGTAGCTATAGTAGGACAGCATGAAGTAGCTATAGTAGGACAGCATGGAGTAGCTATAGTAGGACAGGAGGGCATGGAGTAGCTATAGTAGGACAGCAAATAGTAGCTATAGCAGGACATGACAGCATGGAGTAGCAATAGTAGGAGAACATGGAGTAGCTATAGTAGGACAGCATGGAGTAGCTATAGTAGGACAGCATGGAGTAGCTATAGTAGGACAGGACAGCATGGAGTAGCTAATGTAGGACAGCATGGAGTAGCTATAGTAGGAGAGCATGGAGTAGCTATAGTAGGACAGCATGGAGTAGCTATAGTAGGACAGGACACCATGGAGTAGCTGTAGTAGGACAGTGTGGAGTAGCTATAGTAGGACAGCATGGAGTAGCTATAGTAGGACAGCATGGAGTAGCTATAGTAGGACAGTGTGAAGTAGCTATAGTAGGACAGCATGTTGTAGCTATAGTAGGACAGCATGGAGTAGCTATTGTAGGACAGGACAGCATAGAGTAGCTATAGTAGGAGAGCATGGAGTAGCTATAGTAGGACAGCATGGAGTAGCTATAGTAGGACAGCATGGAGTAGCTATAGTAGGACAGCATGGAGTAGCTAGTGTAGGACAGCATGGAGTAGCTATAGTAGGACAGCATGGAGTAGCTATAGTAGGACAGGACAGCATGGAGTAGCTATAGTAGGACACCATGGAGTAGCTATAGTAGGACAGGACGGGATGGAGTAGCTATAGTAGGACAGTGTGGAGTAGCTATAGTAGGACAGGACAGCATGGAGTAGCTATAGTAGGACAGCATGGAGTAGCTATAGTAGGACAGCATGGAGTAGCTATAGTAGGACAGCATGGAGTAGCTATAGTAGGACAGCATGGAGTAGCTATAGCAGGACAGCATGGAGTAGCTATAGTAGGCAGGACAGCATGGAGTAGCTATAGTAGGACAGCATGGAGTAGCTATAGTAGGACAGCATGGAGTAGCTATAGTAGGACAGGACAGCATGGAGTAGCTATAGTAGGACAGCATGGAGTAGCTATAGTAGGCAGGACAGCATGGAGTAGCTATAGTAGGACAGCATGGAGTAGCTATAGTAGGACAGCATGGAGTAGCTATAGTAGGACAGCATGGAGTAGCTATAGTAGGACAGCATGGAGTTGCTATAGGAGGACAGCATGGAGTAGCTATAGTAGGACAGCATGGAGTAGCTATAGTAGGACAGCATGGAGTAGCTATAGTAGGACAGCATGGAGTAGCTATTGTAGGACAGCATGGAGTAGCTATAGTAGGACAGGACAGCATGGAGTAGCTATAGTAGGACAGCATGGAGTAGCTATAGTAGGACAGCATGGAGTAGCTATAGTAGGACAGCATGGAGTAGCTATAGTAGGACAGCATGGAGTAGCTATAGTGGCAGGACAGCATGGAGTAGCTATAGTAGGACAGCATGGAGTAGCTATAGTAGGACAGCATGGAGTAGCTATAGTAGGACAGCATGGAGTAGCTATAGTAGGACAGCATGGAGTAGCTATAGTGGAGGACAGCATGGAGTAGCTATAGTAGGACAGCATGGAGTAGCTATAGTAGGACAGCATGGAGTAGCTATAGTAGGACAGCATGGAGTTGCTATAGGAGGACAGCATGGAGTAGCTATAGTAGGACAGCATGGAGTAGCTATAGTAGGACAGCATGGAGTAGCTATGGTAGGACAGCATGGAGTAGCTATAGTAGGACAGCATGGAGTAGCTATAGTAGGACAGCATGGAGTAGCTATGGTAGGACAGCATGGAGTAGCTATAGTAGGACAGCATGGAGTAGCTATAGTAGGACAGCATGGAGTAGCTATAGTAGGACAGCATGGAGTTGCTATAGGAGGACAGCATGGAGTAGCTATAGTAGGACAGCATGGAGCAGCTATAGTAGGACAGGACAGCATGGAGTAGCTATAGGAGGACAGCATGGAGTAGCTATAGTAGGAAGGACAGCATGGAGTAGCTATAGTAGGACAGCATGGAGTAGCTATAGTAGGACAGCATGGAGTAGCTATAGTAGGACAGGACAGCATGGAGTAGCTATAGTAGGACAGCATGGAGTAGCTATAGCAGGACAGCATGGAGTAGCTATAGTAGGACAGCATGGAGTAGCTATAGTAGGACAGCATGGAGTAACTATAGTAGGACATGCATGGAGTAGCTATAGTAGGACAGCATGGAGTAGCTATAGTAGGACAGCATGGAGTAGCTATAGTAGGACAGCATGGAGTAGCTATAGTAGGACAGCATGGAGTAGCTATAGTAGGACAGCATGGAGTAGCTATAGTAGGACAGCATGGAGTAGCTATGGTAGGGCAGCATGGAGTAGCTATAGTAGGACAGCATGGAGTAGCTATAGTAGGACAGCATGGAGTAGCTATAGTAGGACAGCATGGAGTAGCTATAGTAGGAGAGCATGGAGTAGCTATAGTAGGACAGCATGGAGTAGCTATAGTAGGACAGCATGGAGTAGCTATAGTAGGACAGCATGGAGTAGCTATAGTAGGACAGGACAGCATGGAGTAGCTATAGTAGGACAGCATGGAGTAGCTATAGTAGGACAGCATGGAGTAGCTATAGTAGGACAGCATGGAGTAGCTATAGTAGGACAGCATGGAGTAGCTATAGTAGGACAGCATGGAGTAGCTATAGGAGGACAGCATGGAGTAGCTATAGTAGGACAGGACAGCATGGAGTAGCTATAGTAGGACAGCATGGAGTAGCTATAGTAGGACAGCATGGAGTAGCTATAGTAGGACAGCATGGAGTAGCTATAGTAGGACAGCGTGGAGTAGCTATAGTAGGACAGCATGGAGTAGCTATAGTAGAAGGACAGCATGGAGTAGGTATAGTAGGACAGCATGGAGTAGCTATAGTAGGACAGCATGGAGTAGCTATAGTAGGACAGCATGGAGTAGCTATAGTAGGACAGCATGGAGTAGCTATAGTAGGACAGCATGGAGTAGCTATAGTAGGACAGCATGGAGTAGCTATAGTAGGACAGCGTGGAGTAGCTATAGTAGGACAGGACAGCATGGAGTAGCTATAGTAGGACAGCGTGGAGTAGCTATAGTAGGACAGAGTGGAGTAGCTATAGTAGGACAGCATGGAGCAGCTATAGTAGGACAGGACAGCATGGAGTAGCTATAGTAGGACAGCATGGAGTAGCTATAGTAGGACAGCATGGAGTAGCTATAGTAGGACAGCATGGAGTAGCTATAGTAGGACAGGACAGCATGGAGTAGCTATAGTAGGACAGCATGGAGTAGCTATAGCAGGACAGCATGGAGTAGCTATAGTAGGACAGCATGGAGTAGCTATAGTAGGACAGCATGGAGTAGCTATAGTGGACAGGACAGCATGGAGTAGCTATAGTAGGCAGGACAGCATGGAGTAGCTATAGGAGGACAGCATGGAGTAGCTATAGTAGGACAGCATGGAGTAGCTATAGTAGGCAGGACAGCATGGAGTAGCTATAGTAGGACAGCATGGAGTAGCTATAGTAGGACAGCATGGAGTAGCTATAGTAGGACAGGACAGCATGGAGTAGCTATAGTAGGACAGCATGGAGTAGCTATAGCAGGACAGCATGGAGTAGCTATAGTAGGACAGCATGGAGTAGCTATAGTAGGACAGCATGGAGTAGCTATAGTAGGACAGCATGGAGTAGCTATAGTAGGACAGCATGGAGTAGCTATAGTAGGACAGCATGGAGTAGCTATAGTAGGACAGCATGGAGTAGCTATAGTAGGACAGCATGGAGTAGCTATAGTAGGACAGCATGGAGTAGCTATGGTAGGACAGCATGGAGTAGCTATAGTAGGACAGCATGGAGTAGCTATAGTAGGACAGCATGGAGTAGCTATAGCAGGACAGCATGGAGTAGCTATAGTAGGACAGCATGGAGTAGCTATAGTAGGACAGCATGGAGTAGCTATAGCAGGACAGCATGGAGTAGCTATAGTAGGAGAGCATGGAGTAGCTATAGTAGGACAGCATGGAGTAGCTATAGTAGGACAGCATGGAGTAGCTATAGTAGGACAGCATGGAGTAGCTATAGTAGGACAGGACAGCATGGAGTAGCTATAGTAGGACAGCATGGAGTAGCTATAGTAGGACAGCATGGAGTAGCTATAGCAGGACAGCATGGAGTAGCTATAGTAGGAGAGCATGGAGTAGCTATAGTAGGACAGCATGGAGTAGCTATAGTAGGACAGCATGGAGTAGCTATAGTAGGACAGGACAGCATGGAGTAGCTATAGGAGGACAGCATGGAGTAGCTATAGTAGGACAGCATGGAGTAGCTATAGTAGGACAGCATGGAGTAGCTATAGCAGGACAGCATGGAGTAGCTATAGTAGGAGAGCATGGAGTAGCTATAGTAGGACAGCATGGAGTAGCTATAGTAGGACAGCATGGAGTAGCTATAGTAGGACAGGACAGCATGGAGTAGCTATAGGAGGACAGCATGGAGTAGCTATAGTAGGACAGGACAGCATGGAGTAGCTATAGTAGGACAGCATGGAGTAGCTATAGTAGGACAGGACAGCATGGAGTAGCTATAGTAGGACAGCATGGAGTAGCTATAGTAGGACAGCATGGAGTAGCTATAGTAGGACAGCATGGAGTAGCTATAGTAGGACAGCATGGAGTAGCTATAGTAGGACAGCATGGAGTAGCTATAGTAGGACAGCATGGAGTAGCTATAGTAGGACAGCATGGAGTAGCTATAGTAGGACAGCATGGAGTAGCTATAGTAGGACAGCATGGAGTAGCTATAGTAGGAGAGCATGGAGTAGCTATAGTAGGACAGCATGGAGTAGCTATAGTAGGACAGCATGGAGTAGCTATAGTAGGACAGGACCGCATGGAGTAGCTATAGGAGGACAGCATGGAGTAGCTATAGTAGGACAGCATGGAGTAGCTATAGTAGGACAGCATGGAGTAGCTATAGTAGGACAGGACAGCATGGAGTAGCTATAGTAGGACAGCATGGAGTAGCTATAGTAGGACAGCATGGAGTAGCTATAGTAGGACAGCATGGAGTAGCTATAGTAGGACAGGACAGCATGGAGTAGCTATAGCAGGACAGCATGGAGTAGCTATAGTAGGACAGCATGGAGTAGCTATAGTAGGACAGCATGGAGTAGCTATAGTAGGACAGCGTGGAGTAGCTATAGTAGGACAGCATGGAGTAGCTATAGTAGGACAGCATGGAGTAGCTATAGTAGGACAGCATGGAGTAGCTATAGTAGGACAGGACAGCATGGAGTAGCTATAGTAGGACAGCATGGAGTAGCTATAGTAGGACAGCATGGAGTAGCTATAGTGGACAGGACAGCATGGAGTAGCTATAGTGGACAGGACAGCATGGAGTAGCTATAGTAGGACAGCATGGAGTAGCTATAGTAGGACAGCATGGAGTAGCTATAGTAGGACAGCATGGAGTAGCTATAGTAGGACAGCATGGAGTAGCTATAGTAGGACAGCATGGAGTAGCTATAGTAGGACAGCATGGAGTAGCTATAGTAGGACAGCATGGAGTAGCTATAGTAGGACAGCATGGAGTAGCTATAGTAGGACAGCATGTTGTAGCTATAGTAGGACAGCATGGAGTAGCTATAGTAGGACAGGACAGCATGGAGTAGCTATAGTAGGACAGCGTGGAGTAGCTATAGTAGGACAGTGTGGAGTAGCTACAGTAGAAGAGCATGGAGTAGCTATAGTAGGACAGGACAGCATGAAGTAGCTATAGTAGGACAGCATGGAGTAGCTATAGTAGGACAGCATGGAGTAGCTATAGTAGGACAGCATGGAGTAGCTATAGTAGGACAGGACAGCATGGAGTAGCTATAGTAGGACAGCATGGAGTAGCTATAGTAGGACAGCATGGAGTAGCTATAGTAGGACAGCATGGAGTAGCTATAGTAGGACAGCATGGAGTAGCTATAGTAGGACAGCATGGAGTAGCTATAGTAGGACAGCATGGAGTAGCTATAGCAGGACAGCATGGAGTAGCTATAGTAGGACAGCAAGGAGTAGCTATAGTAGGACAGGACAGCATGGAGTAGCTATAGTAGGACAGCATGGAGTAGCTATAGTAGGACAGGACAGCATGGAGTAGCTATAGTAGGACAGCATGGAGTAGCTATAGTAGGACAGTGTGGAGTAGCTATAGTAGGACAGCATGGAGTAGCTATAGTAGGACAGTGTGGAGTAGCTATAGTAGGACAGGACAGCATGGAGTAGCTATAGTAGGACAGCATGGAGTAGCTATAGTAGGACAGCATGGAGTAGCTATAGTAGGACAGCATGGAGTAGCTATAGTAGGACAGGATGGAGTAGCTATAGTAGGACAGGACAGCATGGAGTAGCTATAGTAGGACAGCATGGAATAGCTATAGTAGGACAGCATGGAGTAGCTATAGTAGGAGAGCATGGAGTAGCTATAGTAGGACAGCATGGAGTAGCTATAGCAGGACAGCATGGAGTAGCTATAGTAGGACAGCATGGAGTAGCTATAGCAGGACAGCATGGAGTAGCTATAGTAGGACAGCATGGAGTAGCTATAGTAGGACAGCATGTTGTAGCTATAGTAGGACAGCATGGAGTAGCTATAGTAGGACAGGACAGCATGGAGTAGCTATAGTAGGACAGCATGGAGTAGCTATAGTAGGACAGACTGGAGAAGCTAAAGTAGGACAGCATGGAGTAGCTATAGCAGGACAGAATGGAGTAGCTATAGTAGGACAGCATGGAGTAGCTATAATAGGCGAGCATGGAGTAGCTATAGTAGGACAGCATGGAGTAGCTATAGCAGGACAGCATGGAGTAGCTATAGTAGGACAGCATGGAGTAGCTATAGTAGGACAGGACAGCATGGAGTAGCTATAGTAGGACAGCATGGAGTAGCTATAGTAGGACAGCATGGAGTAGCTATAGTAGGACAGCATGGAGTAGCTATAGTAGGACAGGACAGCATGGAGTAGCTATAGTAGGACAGCATGGAGTAGCTATAGTAGGACAGCATGGAGTAGCTATAGTAGGACAGCATGGAGTAGCTATAGTAGGACAGGACAGCATGGAGTAGCTATAGTAGAACAGCATGGAGTAGCTATAGTAGGACAGCATGGAGTAGCTATAGTAGGACAGCATGGAGTAACTATAGTAGGACAGCATGGAGTAGCTATAGTAGGACAGCATGGAGTAGCTATAGTAGGACAGGACAGCATGGAGTAGCTATAGTAGGACAGCATGGAGTAGCTATAGTAGGACAGGACAGCATGGAGTAGCTATAGTAGGACAGCATGGAGTAGCTATAGTAGGACAGGACAGCATGGAGTAGCTATAGTAGGACAGCATGGAGTAGCTATAGTAGGACAGCATGTTGTAGCTATAGTAGGACAGCATGGAGTAGCTATAGTAGGACAGGACAGAATGGAGTAGCTATAGTAGGACAGCATGGAGTAGCTATAGTAGGACAGCATGGAGTAGCTATAGTAGGACAGCATGGAGTAGCTATAGTAGGACAGCATGGAGTAGCTGTAGCAGGGCAGCATGGAGTAGCTATAGTAGGACAGGACAGCATGGAGTAGCTATAGTAGAACAGCATGGAGTAGCTATAGTAGGACAGCTTGTTGTAGCTATAGTAGGACAGCATGGAGTAGCTATTGTAGGACAGGACAGCATAGAGTAGCTATAGTAGGAGAGCATGGAGTAGCTATAGTAGGACAGCATGGAGTAGCTATAGTAGGACAGCATGGAGTAGCTATAGTAGGACAGCATGGAGTAGCTAGTGTAGGACAGCATGGAGTAGCTATAGTAGGACAGTGTGGAGTAGCTATCGTAGGACAGGACAGCATGGAGTAGCTATAGTAGGACAGCATGGAGTAGCTATAGTAGGACAGCATGGAGTAGCTATAGTAGGACAGGATGGAGTAGCTATAGTAGGACAGGACAGCATGGAGTAGCTATAGTAGGACAGCATGGAATTAGCTATAGTAGGACAGCATGGAGTAGCTATAATAGGAGAGCATGGAGTAGCTATAGTAGGACAGCATGGAGTAGCTATAGTAGGACAGGACAGCATGGAGTAGCTATAGCAGGACAGCATGGAGTAGCTATAGCAGGACAGCATGGAGTAGCTATAGTAGGACAGCATGGAGTAGCTATAGTAGGACAGCATGGAGTAGCTATAGTAGGACAGCATGGAGTAGCTATAGTAGGACAGCATGGAGTAGCTATAGCAGGACAGCATGGAGTAGCTATAGTAGGACAGCATGGAGTAGCTCTAGTCGGACAGCATGCAGTAGCTATAGTAGGACAGGACAGCAAGGAGTAGCTATAGTAGGACAGGACAGCATGGAGTAGCTATAGTAGGACAGTGTGGAGTAGCTATAGTAGGACAGGACAGCATGGAGTAGCTATAGTAGGACAGCATGGAGTAGCTATAGTAGGACAGCATGGAGTAGCTATAGTAGGACAGCATGGAGTAGCTATAGTAGGACAGCATGGAGTAGCTATAGTAGGACAGCATGGAGTAGCTATAGTAGGACAGCATGGAGTAGCTATAGTAGGACAGCATGGAGTAGCTATAGTAGGAGAGCATGGAGTAGCTATAGTAGGACAGCATGGAGTAGCTATAGTAGGACAGCATGGAGTAGCTATAGTAGGACAGCATGGAGTAGCTATAGCAGGACAGCATGGAGTAGCTATAGTAGGACAGCATGGAGTAGCTATAGTAGGAGAGCATGGAGTAGCTATAGTAGGACAGCATGAAGTAGCTATAGTAGGACAGCATGGAGTAGCTATAGTAGGACAGGAGGGCATGGAGTAGCTATAGTAGGACAGCAAATAGTAGCTATAGCAGGACATGACAGCATGGAGTAGCAATAGTAGGAGAACATGGAGTAGCTATAGTAGGACAGCATGGAGTAGCTATAGTAGGACAACATGGAGTAGCTATAGTAGGACAGGACAGCATGGAGTAGCTATAGTAGGACAGTGTGGAGTAGCTATAGTAGGACAGGACAGCATGGAGTAGCTATAGTAGGACAGCATGGAGTAGCAATAGTAGGACAGCATGGAGTAGCTATAGTAGGACAGCATGGAGTAGCTATAGTAGGACAGCATGGAGTAGCTATAGTAGGACAGCATGGAGTAGCTATAGTAGGACAGCATGGAGTAGCTATAGTAGGACAGCATGGAGTAGCTATAGCAGGACAGCATGGAGTAGCTATAGTAGGACAGCATGGAGTAGCTATAGTAGGACAGGACAGCATGGAGTAGCTATAGTAGGACAGCATGGAGTAGCTATAGTAGGACAGGACAGCATGGAGTAGCTATAGTAGGACAGCGTGGAGTAGCTATAGTAGGACAGTGTGGAGTAGCTATAGTAGGACAGGACAGCATGGAGTAGCTATAGCAGGACAGCATGGAGTAGCTATAGTAGGACAGGACAGCATGGAGTAGCTATAGTAGGACAGCGTGGAGTAGCTATAGTAGGACAGTGTGGAGTAGCTACAGCTGAAGAGCATGGAGTAGCTATAGTAGGACAGGACAGCATGAAGTAGCTATAGTAGGACAGCATGGAGTAGCTATAGTAGGACAGCATGTTGTAGCTATAGTAGGACAGCATGGAGTAGCTATAGTAGGACAGGACAGCATGGAGTAGCTATAGTAGGACAGCATGGAGTAGCTATAGTAGGACAGCATGGAGTAGCTATAGTAGGACAGCATGGAGTAGCTATAGTAGGACAGCAAGGAGTAGCTATAGTAGGACAGGACAGCATGGAGTAGCTATAGCAGGACAGCATGGAGTAGCTATAGTAGGACAGCATGGAGTAGCTATAGTAGGACAGTGTGGAGTAGCTATCGTAGGACAGGACAGCATGGAGTAGCTATAGTAGGACAGCATGGAGTAGCTATAGTAGGACAGCATGGAGTAGCTATAGTAGGACAGCATGGAGTAGCTATAGTAGGACAGGATGGAGTAGCTATAGTAGGACAGGACAGCATGGAGTAGCTATAGTAGGACAGCATGGAATAGCTATAGTAGGACAGCATGGAGTAGCTATAATAGGAGAGCATGGAGTAGCTATAGTAGGACAGCATGGAGTAGCTATAGCAGGACAGCATGGAGTAGCTATAGTAGGACAGCATGGAGTAGCTATAGTAGGACAGCATGGAGTAGCTATAGTAGGACAGCATGGAGTAGCTATAGTAGGACAGGACAGCATGGAGTAGCTATAGTAGGACAGCATGGAGTAGCTATAGTAGGACAGCATGGAGTAGCTATAGTAGGACAGGATGGAGTAGCTATAGTAGGACAGGACAGCATGGAGTAGCTATAGTAGGACAGCATGGAGTAGCTATAGTAGGACAGCATGGAGTAGCTATAGTAGGAGAGCATGGAGTAGCTATAGTAGGACAGCATGGAGTAGCTATAGCAGGACAGCATGGAGTAGCTATAGTAGGACAGCATGGAGTAGCTATAGTAGGACAGCATGGAGTAGCTATAGTAGGACAGCATGGAGTAGCTATAGTAGGACAGCATGGAGTAGCTATAGTAGGACAGGACAGCATGGAGTAGCTATAGTAGGACAGCATGGAGTAGCTATAGTAGGACAGCATGGAGTAGCTATAGTAGGACAGGACAGCATGGAGTAGCTATAGTAGGACAGCATGGAGTAGCTATAGTAGGACAGCATGGAGTAGCTATAGTAGGACAGCATGGAGTAGCTATAGTAGGACAGCATGGAGTAGCTATAGTAGGACAGCATGGAGTAGCTATAGTAGGACAGCATGGAGTAGCTATAGTAGCAGGACAGCATGGAGTAGCTATAGGACAGGACAGCATGGAGTAGCTATAGTAGGACAGCATGGAGTAGCTATAGTAGGACAGCATGGAGTAGCTATAGTAGGACAGCGTGGAGTAGCTATAGTAGGCAGGACAGCATGGAGTAGCTATAGTAGGACAGCATGGAGTAGCTATAGTAGGACAGCATGGAGTAGCTATAGTAGGACAGCATGGAGTAGCTATAGTAGGACAGCATGGAGTAGCTATAGTAGGACAGGACAGCATGGAGTAGCTATAGTAGGACAGCATGGAGTAGCTATAGTAGGACAGCATGGAGTAGCTATAGTAGGAGCAGCATGGAGTAGCTATAGTAGGACAGCATGGAGTAGCTATAGCAGGACAGCATGGAGTAGCTATAGTAGGACAGCATGGAGTAGCTATAGTAGGACAGCATGGAGTAGCTATAGTAGGACAGCATGGAGTAGCTATAGTAGGACAGCATGGAGTAGCTATAGTAGGACAGCATGGAGTAGCTATAGTAGGACAGCATGGAGTAGCTATAGTAGGACAGCATGGAGTAGCTATAGTAGGACAGGACAGCATGGAGTAGCTATAGTAGGACAGCATGGAGTAGCTATAGTAGGACAGCATGGAGTAGCTATAGTAGGACAGCATGGAGTAGCTATAGTAGGACAGGACAGCATGGAGTAGCTATAGTAGGACAGCATGGAGTAGCTATAGTAGGACAGCATGGAGTAGCTATAGTAGGACAGCATGGAGTAGCTATAGCAGGACAGCATGGAGTAGCTATAGTGGGACAGCATGGAGTAGCTATAGTAGGACAGCGTGGAGTAGCTATAGTAGGACAGCATGGAGTAGCTATAGTAGGACAGCATGGAGTAGCTATAGTGAGGACAGCATGGAGTAGCTATAGTAGGACAGCATGGAGTAGCTATAGTAGGACAGCATGGAGTAGCTATAGTAGGACAGCATGGAGTAGCTATAGCAGGACAGCATGGAGTAGCTATAGTAGGACAGCATGGAGTAGCTATAGTAGGACAGGACAGCATGGAGTAGCTATAGTAGGACAGCATGGAGTAGCTATAGTAGGACAGCATGGAGTAGCTATAGTAGGACAGCATGGAGTAGCTATAGTAGGACAGCATGGAGTAGCTATAGTAGGACAGCATGGGTAGCTATAGTAGGACAGCATGGAGTAGCTATAGTGGGACAGCATGGAGTAGCTATAGTAGGACAGCATGGAGTAGCTATAATAGGACAGCATGGAGTAGCTATAGTAGGACAGCATGGAGTAGCTATAATAGGACAGCATGGAGTAGCTATAGTAGGACAGCATGGAGTAGCTATAGTAGGCAGGACAGCATGGAGTAGCTATAGTAGGACAGCATGGAGTAGCTATAGTAGGACAGCATGGAGTAGCTATAGTAGGACAGCATGGAGTAGCTATAGCAGGACAGCATGGAGTAGCTATAGTAGGACAGCATGGAGTAGCTATAGTAGGACAGGCATGGAGTAGCTATAGTAGGACAGCATGGAGTAGCTATAGTAGGACAGCATGGAGTAGCTATAGTAGGACAGCATGGAGTAGCTATAGTAGGACAGCATGGAGTAGCTATAGTAGGACAGCATGGAGTAGCTATAGTAGGACAGCATGGAGTAGCTATAGTAGGACAGCATGGAGTAGCTATAGTGGACAGGACAGCATGGAGTAGCTATAGTAGGACGGCATGGAGTAGCTATAGTAGGACAGCATGGAGTAGCTATAGTAGGACAGCGTGGAGTAGCTATCGTAGGACAGGACAGCATGGAGTAGCTATAGTAGGACAACATGGAGTAGCTATAGTAGGACAGCATGGAGTAGCTATAGTAGGAGAGCATGGAGTAGCTATAGTAGGACAGCATGGAGTAGCTATAGTAGGACAGCATGGGTAGCTATAGTAGGACAGCATGGAGTAGCTATAGTAGGACAGCATGGAGTAGCTATAGTGAGGACAGCATGGAGTAGCTATAGTAGGACAGCATGGAGTAGCTATAGTAGGACAGCATGGAGTAGCTATAGCAGGACAGCATGGAGTAGCTATAGTAGGACAGCATGGAGTAGCTATAGTAGGACAGCATGGAGTAGCTATAGTAGGACAGCATGGAGTAGCTATAGTAGGACAACATGGAGTAGCTATAGTAGGACAGCATGGAGTAGCTATAGTAGGACAGCATGGAGTAGCTATAGTGGCAGGACAGCATGGAGTAGCTATAGTAGGACAGCATGGAGTAGCTATAGTAGGACAGCATGGAGTAGCTATAGTAGGACAGCATGGAGTAGCTATAGTGGCAGGACAGCATGGAGTAGCTATAGTGGGACAGCATGGAGTAGCTATAGTAGGACAGCATGGAGTAGCTATAGTAGGACAGCATGGAGTAGCTGTAGTAGGACAGCATGGAGTAGCTATAGTAGGACAGCATGGAGTAGCTATAGTAGGACAGCATGGAGTAGCTATAGTAGGACAGCATGGAGTAGCTATAGTGACAGGACAGCATGGAGTAGCTATAGTAGGACAGCATGGAGTAGCTATAGTAGGACAGCATGGAGTGGCTATAGTAGGACAGCATGGAGTAGCTATAGTGGACAGCATGGAGTAGCTATAGTAGGACAGCATGGAGTAGCTATAGTAGGACAGCATGGAGTAGCTATAGTGGCAGGACAGCATGGAGTAGCTATAGTAGGACAGCATGGAGTAGCTATAGTAGGACAGCATGGAGTAGCTATAGTAGGACAGCATGGAGTAGCTATAGTAGGACGGACGCATGGAGTAGCTATAGTAGGACAGCATGGAGTAGCTATAGTAGGACAGCATGGAGTAGCTATAATAGGACAGCATGGAGTAGCTATAGTAGGACAGCATGGAGTAGCTATAGTAGGACAGCATGTTGTAGCTATAGTAGGACAGCATGGAGTAGCTATAGTAGGACAGGACAGCATGGAGTAGCTATAGTAGGACAGCATGGAGTAGCTATAGTAGGACAGCATGGAGTAGCTATAGTAGGACAGCATGGAGTAGCTATAGTAGGACAGCATGGAGTAGCTATAGTAGGACAGCATGGAGTAGCTATAGTAGGACAGCATGGAGTAGCTATAGTGGCAGGCAGCATGGAGTAGCTATAGTAGGACAGCATGGAGTAGCTATAGTAGGACAGCATGGAGTAGCTATAGTGGGACAGCATGGAGTAGCTATAGTAGGACAGCATGGAGTAGCTATAGTAGGACAGCATGGAGTAGCTATAGTAGGCAGGACAGCATGGAGTAGCTATAGTAGGACAACATGGAGTAGCTATAGTAGGAAGGACAGCATGGAGTAGCTATAGTAGGACAGCGTGGAGTAGCTATAGTAGGACAGGACAATGGAGTAGCTATAGTAGGACAGCATGGAGTAGCTATAGTAGGACAGCATGGAGTAGCTATAGTAGGACAGCATGGAGTAGCTATAGTAGGACAGCATGGAGTAGCTATAGTAGGACAGCATGGAGTAGCTATAGTAGGACAGCATGGAGTAGCTATAGTAGGACAGCATGGAGTAGCTATGGTAGGACAGCATGGAGTAGCTATAGTAGGACAGCATGGAGTAGCTATAGTAGGACAGCATGGAGTAGCTATAGTAGGACAGCATGGAGTAGCTATAGTAGGACAGCATGGAGTAGCTATAGTAGGACAGGCATGGAGTAGCTATAGTGGGGATGAGTAGCTAGGACGCATGGAGTGCTATAGTAGGACAGCATGGAGTAGCTATAGTAGGACAGCATGGAGTAGCTATAGTAGGACAGCATGGAGTAGCTATAGTAGGACAGCATGGAGTAGCTATAGTAGGACAGGACAGACATGGAGTAGCTATAGTAGGACAGCATGGAGTAGCTATAGTAGGACAGCGTGGAGTAGCTATAGTAGGACAGCATGGAGTAGCTATGGTAGGACAGCATGGAGTAGCTATAGTGGACAGCATGGAGTAGCTATAGTAGGACAGCATGGAGTAGCTATAGTAGGACAGCATGGAGTAGCTATAGTAGGACAGCATGGAGTAGCTATAGTAGGACGGCATGGAGTAGCTATAGTAGGACAGCATGGAGTAGCTATAGTAGGACAGCATGGAGTAGCTATAGTAGGACAGCATGGAGTAGCTATAGCAGGACAGCATGGAGTAGCTATAGTAGGGACAGCATGGAGTAGCTATAGTAGGACAGGACAGCATGAGTAGCTATAGTAGGACACGTGGAGTAGCTATAGTAGGACAGCATGGAGTAGCTATAGTAGGACAGCATGGAGTAGCTATAGTAGGACGAGCATGGAGTAGCTATAGTAGGACAGCATGGAGTAGCTATAGTAGGACAGCATGGAGTAGCTATAGTAGGACAGCATGGAGTAGCTATAGCAGGACAGCATGGAGTAGCTATAGTAGGACAGCATGGAGTAGCTATGGTCAGGACAGCATGGAGTAGCTTAGTAGGACAGCATGGAGTAGCTATAGTAGGACAGCATGGGTAGCTATAGTACGGACAGCATGGAGTAGCTATAGTAGGACAGGCATGGAGTAGCTTGTAGTAGGACAGCAGGAGTAGCTATAGTGGACAGCATGGAATAGCTATAGTAGGACAGCATGGAGTAGCTTAGTAGGAGAGCATGGAGTAGCTATAGTAGGACAGCATGGAGTAGCTATAGTAGGACAGCATGGAGTAGCTATAGTAGGACAGCATGGAGTAGCTATAGTAGGACAGCATGGAGTAGCTATAGTAGGACAGCGTGGAGTAGCTATGTAGGACAGGACACTGAGTAGCTATAGTAGGACAGCATGGAGTAGCTATAGTAGGACAGCATGGAGTAGCTATAGTAGGACGCATGGAGTAGCTATAGTAGGACAGCATGGAGTAGCTATGGTAGGACGGCATGGAGTAGCTATAGTAGGACAGCATGGGTAGCTTATAGTAGGACAGGCATGGAGTACATAGTCAGGACAGCGGAGTAGCTATAGTAGAGAGCATGGAGTAGCTATAGTAGGACAGCATGGTGTAGCTATAGTAGGACAGCATGGAGTAGCTATAGTGGACAGGACAGCATGGAGTAGCTATAGTAGGACAGCATGGAGTAGCTATTAGCAGGACGTGCTATAGTAGGAGAGCATGGAGTAGCTATAGTAGGACAGCATGAGTAGCTATAGTAGGACAGCATGGAGTACTATAGTAGGACAGCATGGAGTAGCTATAGTAGGACAGCATGGTGTAGCTATAGTAGGACAGCATGGAGTAGCTATGGTAGGACAGGAAGTCATGGAGTAGCTATAGTAGGACAGCATGGAGTAGCTATAGTAGGACAGCATGGAGTAGCTATAGTAGGACAGCATGGAGTAGCTATGGTAGCAGGACAGCATGGAGTAGCTATAGTGGACAGCATGGAGTAGCTTAGTAGGACAGCATGGAGTAGCTATAGTAGGACGCACGGAGTAGCTATAGTACGAGTGAGTAGACAGCATGGTAGCTATAGTGGACAGCATGGAGTAGCTATAGTAGGACAGGTATGACAGCATAGAGTAGCTATAGTAGAGAGCATGGAGTAGCTATAGTAGGACAGCATGAAGTAGCTATAGTAGGACAGCATGGAGTAGCTATAGTAGGACAAGAGGAGGCTATGTAGGACAGCATGGAGTAGCATAGTAGAACATGGTACTATGTGACGGCATGGAGTAGCTATAGTCGAGCATGGAGGGTATGTGAACTGGAGTAGCTGTGGGGGTGTAGGACAGCGTTATGGTAGCACACGTGAGTAGCTATGTGGGACAGCATGGAGTAAGCTATATGAAGCATGGAGTAGCTATGGTAGGAAGCGTGGAGTAGCTAGGTGGACACATGAGCTTAGCAGGACAGCATGGAGTAGCTATGTAGACAGCATGGAGTAGCTATGGTAGGACAGCATGGAGTAGCTATATAACGATGGTAGATAGTAAGGAGCATGAGGCTTCAGCATGGTAATAGCGGGTAGCTATAGTAGGACAGCATGGAGTAGCTATAGTAGGACAGCATGGAGTAGCTATAGTAGGACAGCATGGAGTAGCTATAGTAGGACAGCATGGAGTAGCTATAGTAGGACTAGAGGACAGCATGGAGTAGCTATAGTAGGACAGCATGGAGTAGCTATAGTAGGACAGCATGGAGTAGCTATAGTAGGACAGCATGGAGTAGCTATAGTAGGACCGCATGGGTGACTATGGAGGACAGGGACAGCATGGAGTAGCTGGGACAGCAGGATGCTATAGTGGACAGCATGGAGTAGCTATAGTGAGGACAGCGCGGAGTAGCTATAGTAGGACACGAGATGGAGTAGCTATAGTAGGACAGCAGGGTAGCCTATGAGGACGCATGGAGTAGCTATGATAGGACAGCATGGAGTAGCTATAGTAGGACAGCATGGAGTAGCTATAGTAGGACAGGAAGCATGGAGTAGCTATAGTAGGCAGGACGGCATGGAGTAGCTATAGTAGGGACAGCATGGAGTAGCTATAGTAGGACAGCATGGAGAAAGCTATAGTACGGACAGCATGGAGTAGCTATAGTAGGACAGCATGGAGTAGCTATAGTAGGACAGCATGGAGTAGCTATAGTAGGACGCATGGAGTAGCTATAGTAGGACAGGACAGCACGGAGTAGCTATAGTAGGACAGCATGGAGTAGCTATAGTAGGACAGCATGGAGTAGCTATAGTAGGACAGCATGGAGTAGCTATAGTAGACCAGTTACGGAGATTGAGCATAGCATGGACAAGCATGGATAGCTATAGTAACAGGAACATGGAGTAGCTATAGTAGGACCGGAGAACATAGTAGGACAGACACATGGAGTAGCTATAGTAGGACAGGACTAATGGAGTAGCTATAGCAGGACGCATGGAGTAGCTATGGTGGAAGCATGGAGTAGCTATGGTAGGACAGCGGAGTGCCAAGACAGCATGGAGTACTAATACAGGAGGAGAGACATAGCAGATGGGACTAGTAGGACAGCATGGAGTAGCTATAGTAGGACAGCATGGAGTAGCTATGGTAGGACAGCATGGAGTAGCTATAGTAGGACAGGATAGCATGAGGTAGTACATGGAGTAGCTATAGCAGGACAACATGGAGTAGCTATAGTAGGACAGCATGGAGTAGCTATAGTAGGCAGACAGCATGGAGTAGCTATAGTAGGACAGGCATGGAGTAGCTATAGTAGGACAGCATGGAGTAGCTATAGTGGGACAGCATGGAGTAGCTATAGTAGACATGGAGTAGCTATAGTAGGACAGCATGGAGTAGCTATAGTAGGACAATGGAGTAATAGTGGAGCATGGAGTAGCTATAGTAGGACGCGTGGAGTAGCTACAGTAGGACAGGACGCATGGAGTAGCTATAGTAGGACAGCATGGAGTAGCTATAGTGGACAGCATGGAGTAGCTATAGTAGGACAGCATGGAGTAGCTATAAGGACAGGACAGCATGGAGTAGCTATAGTAGGACAGCATGGAATTAGCTATAGTAGGACAGCATCGGAGTAGCTATAGTGGGGAACATGGAGTAGCTATAGTAGGACACATGGAGTAGCTATAGTGGACAGCATGGAGTAGCTATAGGACAGCATGGAGTAGCTATGGTAGGCGGCATGGAGTAGCTATAGTAGGACAGGAGCATGGAGTAGCTATAGTGGACCATGGAGTAGCTATAGTACAGGACACATGGAGTAGCTATAGTAGGACAGCATGGAGTAGCTATAGTAGGACAGCATGGAGTAGCTATAGTAGGCAGGACAGCATGGAGTAGCTATAGTAGGACAGCATGGAGTAGCTATAGTAGGACAGCATGGAGTAGCTAGAGTGAGGACAGCATGGAGTAACTATAGTAGGACAGTGGAGTAGCTATAGTAGGACAGGACAGCATGGAGTGAGCTATAGTAGGACAGCATGGAGTAGCAATAGTAGGACAGCATGGAGTAGCTATAGTAGGACAGCATGGAGTAGCTATAGTAGGACAGCATGGAGTAGCTATAGTAGGACAGGACACATGGAGTAGCTATAGTAGGACAGCATGGAGTAGCTATAGTAGGACGAATGGAGTAGCTATAGTAGGACAGCATGGAGTAGCTATAGTAGGGCTAGGGAGCTATAGTAGGACAGATAATATAGTAGGCAGGACAGCATGGAGTAGCTATAGGCTAAGTGAGCTATAGTAGGACAGCATGGAGTAGCTATAGTAGGACAGGCAGTTGGTAGCTATAGTAGGACAGCACGGAGTAGCTATAGTAGGACAGCATGGAGTAGCTATAGTGTAGGACAGCATGGAGTAGCTATAGTAGGACAGCATGGAGTAGCTATCGTGAGGACAGCATGGAGTAGCTATAGTAGACAGGACAGCATGGAGTAGCTATAGTAGGACAGCATGGAGTAGCTATAGTAGGACACATGGAGTAGCTATAGTAGGACGACTGGAGTAGCTATAGTAGGACGGAGTAGCTATAGTAGGACAGCATGGAGTAGCTATAGTAGGACTATGGCAGAGTAGAATCATAATGGACAGTATAGTAGCTATGAAGGCTGCGGAATAGTTGACGGCATGGGTAGCTATAGTAGGACGAATGGAGTAGCTTATAGTGGTGGTAGGACAGCATGGGAAGTAGCTATAGTAGGACAGTGCGATAGCATATAGCAGACATGGATAGCAAGAAGACATAGTAATTGAGCATTGGTATTGACTAGCAGGACAGCATGGAGTAGCTATAGTAGGACAGCATGGAGTAGCTATAGTAGGACAGCATGGAGTAGCTATAATAGGACAGCATGGAGTAGCTATAGTAGGACAGCATGGAGTAGCTATAGTAGGACAGCATGGAGAACATAGCATTAGAGGACAGCATGGAGTAGCTATAGTAGGACGGCATGGAGTAGCTATAGTAGGACAGCATGGAGTAGCTATAGTAGGACAGCATGGATAGCTATAGTAAGGACAGCATGGAGTAGCTATAGTAGGACAGGACAGCATGGAGTAGCTATAGCAGGACAGCATGGAGTAGCTATAGTAGGACAGCATGGAGTAGCTATAGTAGGACAGCATGGAGTATATAGTAGGACAGCATGGAGTAGCTATAGTAGGAGCAGCATGGAGTAGCTATAGTAGGACAGCATGGAGTAGCTATAGTAGGACATGTGGAGTAGCTATAGTAGGACAGGACAGCATGGAGTAGCTAAGGACAGCATGGAGTAGCTATAGTAGGACAGCATGGAGTAGCTATAGTAGGACAGCATGGAGTAGCTATAGTAGGACAGCATGGAGTAGCTATAGTAGGACAGATGGAGTAGCTATAGTAGGACAGCATGGAGGCTATAGTAGGACGGCTGGAGTAGCTATAGCAGGGACGGCATGGGTACTATAGTAGGAGGTACGGAGCAGTTATAGTAGGACAGGAGCAAGTAGCTAGTGAATGGAGCAGCATGAGTAGCTATGTTAGGGCACAGCAGGAGTAGCATAGTGCAGGGACTAGAGAAGCATAGTGTAAGATGAAGTAGGACAGCGTGATAGCATAGTAGGACGTGTGGAGTAGCTATAGTAGGACACATGGAGTAGCTATGGGATGGATAGCTATAGTAGGACAGCATGGAGTACTATAGTAGGACGATGGAGTAGCTATAGGAATGGTATTGGACGTGGAGTAGCTATAGTGACGAAAGCATGGATAGCTATAGTAGGACAGCATGGATAGCTATAGTAGGACGGTAGGAGTAACATAGTAGGACAGCATGGAGTAGGTATAGTAGGACGGAGCAAGTACCGGAGTAGCTAAGTAGAACGGAGAGGTCTAGTGACGATGGAGTAGCTATAGCAGGACAGCATGGAGCAGCCTATAGTAGGACGCATGGAGTAACTATAGTAGAGATCGAGTACGGAGCATAGTAAGCTATAGCAGGACGCATGGAGTAGCTATAGTGACATACACGGAGTAGCCTGTTGAGGATGGAGTAACTTAGTAAGAGACAGACCGGAGACGCTATAGTAGGACTACATGGAGTAGCATAGTAGGACAGCATGGGTAACTATAGTAAGAAGCATGGAGTACTATAGTAGGACGGCAGGAGTAGTAGCTCGGAGTAGCTATGTGGGACGGACAGCATGGAGTAGCTATAGTAGGACGCATGGAGTAGCTATAGTCAGGGAGTAGCATGGAGTAGCTATAGTAGGACAGCATGGAGTAGCTATAGTAGGACAGCATGGAGTAGCTATAGTAGACAGGAGAGTAGCTATAGTAGGACAGCATGGAGTAGCTATAGTAGGACAGCGGAGTATAGAGGACAATGGAGTAGCTATAGTAGGATGTGCTATAGTAGGACAGCATGGAGTAGCTATAGTAAGGACAGCATGGAGTAGCTATAGTAGAGACAGCATGGATAGCTATAGTAGGACAGCATGGAGTAGCTATAGTAGGACAGCATGGAGTAGCTATAGCAGGACACCGGATAATATAGTAGGACGGGTACTAGTAGACAGCAGGATAACGATAGACAGTGTGATAATGGAGTAGCTTACTAGGACTTAGCATGGAGTAGCAATGTAGGACGACATGGAGTGTATAGTAAAGACATAGCAGTGGACCTGGATAGCTAGTAGGACACGATAGCCTGAGGACGTGGTAGTAGGAACAGCATGGAGTAGCATAGAACAGCAGGACGGGATGTAGCTATAGTAGGACAGCATGAGTAGCTATAGTACAGGACCGCATGAGTAGCTATAGACAGGACGAGCATGGAGTAGCTATGGTAGCAGCAGCATGGAGTAGCTATAGTAGGACAGCATGGAGTAGCTATAGTAGGACGAGCATGGAGTAGCTATAGTGGGACAGCATGGAGTAGCTATAGTAGGACAGCATGGAGTAATATAGTAGGACAGCATGGAGTAGCTATAGTGAGCAGCATGGAGTAGCTATAGATAGGACAGCAGTAGCTTGAGGACAGTGGAGTATGTGGGACACATGGAGCTGTAGACAGCTGGAGTAGCTATAGTAGACAGGACAGCATGGAGTAGCATAGTAGAGATGAGGTATGGTGGTGTAGCTATAGTAGGACAGCATGGGTAGTAAGCTTGCATAATGCTATCTTAGGACAGCATAGAGTAGCTATAGTAGGAGAGCATGGAGTAGCATAGTAGGACAGCATGGATACTATAGTGGCGAGTAGCCATAGGGGACTGAGAAATAGTAGGACAGCATGGAGTAGCTATAGTAGGACAGGTGGAGTAGCTATGTGAGGACAGATGGAGTAGCTATAGCAGGACAGCATGGAGTAGCTATAGTAGGACAGCATGGAAGCATGGAGGATGATGGAGTCAATATAGGACAGACGATGGAGTAGCTATAGTAGGACAATGGAATATAGCAGGACAATGGAGTACTATACGAGATAGGCGCATGAGGGTTAAAGGAGCAGCACAGAGTTGATTTACGACAGCGTGGATCGTTACCGAGTAGCTATAGCAGGACAGCATGGAGTAGCATAGTAGGACGACGCTGGGTAGCTATAGTAGGACGCTGAGTAGCTATAGTAGGACGGACAGCATGGAGTAACTATAGTAGGACGTATGGAGTGCTATAGTCAGGACAGCATGGGTAGCTATAGTGGACAGGATGGAGTACTATAGTAGGACAGGAATCATGAGTAGCGTAGACAGCAGGAGTTAGTGGACAGCAAGAAAGTAGATAGGTAGCTATGGAAGGAAGTTGCAGGACAGCATGGAGTAGCTATAGTAGAGACAGCATGGAGTAGCTATAGTAGGACGAGCATGGAGTAGCTATAGTAGGGACACATGGAGTAGCCTATAGTAGGACAGCATGGAGTAGCTATAGTAGGACAGCATTTGGCATAGTAGGACGCATGGAGTAGCTATAGTAGGACAGCATGGAGAGTAGGAGTACCTTAGAAGCATGGAGTAGCTATAGTGGACAGCATGGAGTAGCTATAGTAGGACGGACGAGCATGGAGTAACATATAGTACAGCAGAGTATGGAGTAGCTATAGCGGACGAATGGAACTATAGCAGCATAGTAACGATATGGGACAGCATGGAGTTGGCTATGTGACCGGAGTAGCTATAGTAGGACGCAGGAGTAGCATAGTAGGACGAAGATAGAGTAGCTATAATGGACGGACAGCATGGAGTAGCTATAGTAGAACGACGCCAGAAACATAGTGGACTAATGGAGTAGCTATAGTTAACAGGACGTTACAGAGTAGCTATAGTAGGAGAGCATGGAGTAGCTATAGTAGGACGAAGCATGGAGTACTATAGTGAGGATGTTAGATAGCATAGTGAGTGACGGAGTAGCTTTAGTCAGGACAGCATTAGGAGAAGCCATAGAAAGTAGCTATCGTAGACAGACAGCATGGAGTAACTATATGGTAGCAGCATGGAGTAACTATAGTAGGACAGCATGGAGTAGCTATAGTAGGACAGCATGGAGTAGCTAGTAGTAGGACAGCATGGATAGCTATAGTAGGACGGTATGGAAGTAGCTATAGGGACAGGACAGCATGGAGTAGCAATAGTAGGACAGCATGGAGTAGCTATAGTAGGACAGCATGGAGTAGCTATAGTAGGACAGCATGGAGTAGCTATAGTAGGCAGGACAGCATGGGTAGCTATAGTAGGACAGCATGGAGTAGCTATAGTAGGACAGCATGGAGTAGCTATAGCAGGACAGCATGGAGTAGCAATGTAGTAGGACAGCAGGAGTAGCTATAGTAGGACAGCATGGAGTAGCTTATAGTAGGACAGCATGGAGTAGCTATAGTAGGACAGCATGGAGTAGCTATAGTAGGACAGCATGGAGTAGCTATAGTAGGACAGCATGAGTAGATGCAGAGAGCATTAGAGCAGCATGGATAGCATAGTAGACGATGGAGTAGCTATAGAGGATGGAGCAGCTGGATGTAGCTATAGTAGGAGTTAAAGGACAGTAGAAAGAGTAGCATGGAGTAGCTATAGTAGGATAGAAGAATGGAGTAGCTATAGAGGACTTTGTATAGTAGGACAGCAAGTCTATAGTAGGAAGTACTGGAGTACTATAGTAGGACTAGCATGGAGTAGCTATAGAGGACAGGACAGCATGGAGTAGCTATAGTAGGACAGCATGGAGTAGCTATAGTAGGAGGAAGCATGGAGTAGCTATAGTAGGATAGCATGAGGTAACTATAGTAGGACAGCATGGAGTAGCTATAGTAGGACAGGACAGCATGGAGTAGCTATAGTAGGACAGCATGGAGTATAAAGGAAGCATGGGTGAGGGCGCATTGGAGTAACTATATAGGACAGCATGGAGTAGCTATAGTAGGACAGCATGGAGTAGCTTGATAGTAGGACAGCATGGAGTAGCTATAGTAGGACAGGCATGGAGTAGCTATAGTGAGGACAGCATGGAGTAGCTATAGTAGGACAGCAGTGGAGTGCTCATAGTAGGACAGCATGGAGTAGCTATAGTAGGACAGCATGGAGTAGCTATAGTAGGACAGCAATGGAGTAGCTATAGTAGGAAAGGACAGCATGGAGTAGCTATAGCAGGACAGCATGGAGTAGCTATAGTAGGACAGCATGGAGTAGCTATAGTAGGACAGCATGGAGTAGCTATAGTAGGACAGTGTGGAGTAGCTATAGTAGGACAGGACAGCATGGAGTTAGTAGGACGATGGGTAGCTATAGTAGGACCACGGAGAAAGCTATAGTAGGACAGCATGGAGTAGCTATAGTAGGACAGCATGGAGTAGCTGATACAGGACAGCATGGAGTAGCTATAGTAGGACAGCATGGAGTAGCTATAGTAGGACGAAGGTGAGCAGCATAGAGGAGACATGGTAGCTATAGTAGGACAGCATGTGTAGCTATAGTAGAGAGCATGGAGTAGCTATAGTAGGACAGGTTAGGAGTAGTATAGTAGGACAGCATGGAGTAGCTTATAGCAGGACTAGACGCATGGAGTAGCTATAGTAGGACGAATGGAGTAGCTATAGTAGGACGATTGGGAGCTAGTAGGACAGCATGGAGTAGCTATAGTAGGACGGCATGGAGTAACTATAGTAGGACAGCATGGAGTAGCTATAGTAGGAGGACAGAATGGAGTAGCTATAGTAGGATTAAGCATGGAGTAGCTATAGTAGGACAACATTGGAGTAGCATAGCAGGACAGCATGGAGTAACATAGTAGGACGAGACTGGAGTAGCATAGTAGGACGCTTGGTATATAGTAGGACTTATGGCGTAGCCTATGAGTAGGAAGCTGGGGTGGCTATAGTAGACGTATACTAGTACCCAGGACATGACAGCATGGAGTAGCTATAGTAGGAGAACATGGAGTAGCTAGTAGAAGGACAGCATGGAGTAGCTATAGTAGGACAGCATGGAGTAGCTATAGTAGGACAGGACAGCATGGAATTATAGTGACGCGTAGCTAAGTAGGAGTGGAGAGCTATAGTAGAGCATGGAGTAGCTATAGTAGGACAGCTCGAAATATGTAGAGGACAGCATGTGGTAGTTGTAGCATGGAGCGGGGAGTAGCTATAGTAGGACAGCATGGAGTAGCTTATAGTAGGACAGCATGGAGTAGCTATAGTAGGACAGCATGGAGTAGCTATAGTAGGAGAGCATGGAGTAGTTTATAGCAGACGGCATGGAGTAGCTATAGTAGGACAGCATGGAGTAGCTATAGTAGGACAGGATAGCATGGAGTAGCTATAGAGAAGCATGGGTAATATAGTGGGACAGCATGGAGTAGCTATAGTAGGACAGGACAGCATGGAGTAGCTATAGCAGGACAGCATGGAGTAGCTATAGTACGGGACAGCATGGAGTAGCTATAGTAGGACAGCATGGAGTAGCTATGGTAGGACAGCATGGAGTAGCTATAGTAGGACAGCATGGAGTAGCTATAGTAGGACAGCATGGAGTAGCTATAGAGGAGATGGACAGCATGGGAGAGAAGCTATAGTAGGACAGTGTGGAGTAGCTATAGAGTAGGACAGCATGGAGTAGCAATAGTAGGACAGCATGGAGTAGCTATAGTAGGACAGCATGGAGTAGCTATAGAAGGGACAGGATGGAGTAGCTATAGTAGGACAGCATGGAGTAGCTATAGTAGGACAGCATGGAATTAGCTATAGTAGGACGATGAGCGATAATATATACATAGTAGTGAGAGCATGGAGTAGCTATGCAGGAGAGGGAGTAGCTATGTAGGACGCATGGAGTAGCTATAGCAGGACACTGGAGTAGCTATAGTAGGACAGCATGTGTAGCTTAGTAGGACGGAGCATATAGCTATAGTAGCACAGCATGGAGTAGCTATAGTAGGACGGCATGGAGTAGCTATAGTAGGACAGCATGGAGAACTATAGTAGGACAGCATGGAGTAGCTTATAGCGGACAAGCATGGAGTAGCTATAGCAGGACAGCATGGAGTAGCTTATCAGGACAGCATGGGTAGCTATATGGCAGGACAGCATGGAGTAGCTATAGTAGAACAGCGTGGAGTAGCTATAGTAGGACAAAGCATGGAGTAGCTATAGTAGGACAGCATGGAGTAGCTATAGTAGGACAGCATGGAGTAGCTATAGTAGGACGGCATGGAGTAGCTATAGTAGGACAGTAATGGAGTAGCTATAGTAGAACAGCAGGAGTAGCTATAGTAGGACAGCATGGAGTAGCTATAGTAGGACAGGACAGCATGGAGTAACTATAGTAGGGACGCATGGGTAGCTATAGTAGGACAGCATGGAGTAGCTATAGTAGGACAGCACATGGAGTAGCTATAGTAGGACAGCATGGAGTAGCTATAGTAGGACAGCATGGAGTAGCTATAGTAGGACAGCATGGAGTACATTATAGTAGAACAGGACAGCATGGAGTAGCTATAGTAGGACAGCATGGAGTAGCTATAGTAGGACAGCATGGAGTAGCTATAGTAGGACCGTGAAGTAGCTAGTAGAAGCATGGGAATACTATAGTAGGACAGATGGAGTAGCTATAGTGCAACAGCATGTAAAAGCTATAGTAACGACATGGAGTAGCAATAGTAGGACAGAACATGAGTATAGCGTATGTAACAACGGGTTATCCAAGTAGACGAATGGAGAAGCTGTTATTGTCAGGAATTTGGATTGGATATAGAGCAGCTTATAGTAGGAGAGTCATGGATAGCTATAGTAGAGATTGAATGGAGTAGCTTCGTAGTAGGACAAGCAATGGAGTAGCCATAGTAGGACAGCATGGAGTAGCTAGTGCAGGACAGCATGGAGTAGCTATAGTAGGACAACATGGAGTAGCTATAGTAGGACAGGAAGCATGGAGTAGCTATAGTAGGACGAACATGGAGTAGCTATAGTGGACAGGACGGGATGGAGTAGCTATAGTAGGACAGTGTGGAGTAGCTATAGTAGGACAGGACAGCATGGAGTAGCTATAGTAGGACAGCATGGAGTAGCTATAGTAGGACAGCATGGAGTAGCTATAGTGGGACAGCATGGAGTAACTAGTAGGACAGCATGGAGTAGCTTAAGTAGACAGCATGGAGTAGCTATAGTAGGACAGCATGGAGTAGCTATAGTAGGACAGCATGGAGTAGCTATAGTAGGACAGGACAGCATGGAGTAGCTATAGTAGGACAGCATGGAGTAGCTATAGTAGGAGAGCATGGAGTAGCATATAGTAGGACAGCATGGAGTAGCTATAGTAGGACAGCATGGAGGTAGCTATAGTAGGACAGCATGGAGAAGATGCTATAGTAGGAAAGGCATGGAGTAGCTATAGTAAGGACAGCATGGAGTAGCTATAGTAGGACAGCATGGAGTAGCTATAGTAGGACAGCATGGAGTAGCTATAGTAGGACAGCATGGGTAGCTATAGTGGGACAGCATGGATAGCTATAGGAGGACAGCATGGAGTAGCTATAGTAGGACGCATGGAGTAGCTATAGTACAGGACAGCATGGAGTAGCTATAGTAGGACAGCATGGAGTAGCTATAGTAGGACAGCATGGAGTAGCTATAGTAGGACAGCATGAGTGCTATAGTAGGACAGCAGGAGTAGCTATAGCAGGACAGGATAGCATGGGTAGCTATAGTAGAGACAGCATGTTGTAGCTATAGTGGACAGCATGGAGTATATGTGGACAGACAGCACGAGGAAGCTATAGTAGGAGAGCATGGAGTAGCTATAGTAGGACAGCAGAGTAGCTATAGTAGGACAGCATGGAGTAGCTATAGTAGGACGATGGAGTAAGTAGCTTCATAGTAGGACAGGACAGCATGGAGTAGCTATAGTAGACAACATGGAGTAGCTATAGTAGGACAGGACAGCATGGAGTAGGCTTGAATAAAGAGGACAGTGTGGAGTAGCTATCGTAGGACGAGGACAGCATGGAGTGTGAAATAGTAGGACAGCATGGAGTAGCTATAGTAGGACAGCATGGAGTAGCTATAGTAGGACAGGATGGAGTAGCTATAGTAGCAGGACAGCATGGAGTAGCTATGGTAGGACAGCATGGAGTAGCTATAGTAGGAAGACAGCATGGAGTAGCTTAGTAGGAGCATGGAGTAGCTATAGTAGGACAGCATGGAGTAGCTATGGTAGGACAGCATGGAGAAGCTATAGTAGGACAGCATGGAGTAGCTATAGTAGGACAGAACAGCATGGAGTAGCTAGTAGAGCATGGAGTAGCCATAGGACAGCATGGAGTGCTAGTGGCGACAGCGTGGGGACAGCATGGAGTAGCTATAGCAGAGACAGCATGGAGTAGCTATAGTAGGACAGCATGGAGTGTGTAGAGAGTAGCTAGTAGAGAAGAGGCAGCATGGAGTAGCTATAGTAGGACAACATGGAGTAGATAGTAGGACAGCGGGAGACGGAGAGTAGCTATAGTAGGAACAGAGGACGAGTAGCTATAGTAGGACGTGGAGTAGCTATGTTAGGACAGCGTGGTAGCTTGTTGGACGGCTGGAGTACTATAGCAGGACAGCATGGAGTAGCTATAGTAGGACAGCATGGAGTAGCTATAGTAGGACAGGACAGCATGGAGTAGCTATGAGGACAGCATGGAGTAGCTATAGTAGGAGAGCATGGAGTAGCTATAGTAGGACAGCATGAAGTAACTATAGTAGGACAGCATGGAGTAGCTATAGTAGGACAGGACAGCATGGAGTAGCTATAGTAGGACAGCATGGAGTAGATATAATAGGACAGCATGGAGTAGCTATAGTAGGACAGCATGGAGTAGCTATAATAGGACAGCATGGAGTAGCTATAGTAGGACAGCATGGAGTAGCTATAGTAGCACAGCAATGAGTAGCTATAGTAGGACAGGACAGCATGGAGTAGCTATAGCAGGACAGCATGGAGTAGCTATAGTAGGACAGCATGGAGTAGCTATAGTAGGACAGCATGGAGTAACTATAGTAGGACAGTGTGGAGTAGCTATCGTAGGACAGGACAGCATGGAGTAGCTATAGTAGGACAGAATGGAGTAGCAATAGTAGGACAGCATGGAGTAGCTATAGTAGGACAGCATGGAGTAGCTATAGTAGGACAGGATGGAGTAGCTATAGTAGGACAGGACAGCATGGAGTAGCTATAGTAGGACAGCATGGAATAGCTATAGTAGGACAGCATGGAGTAGCTATAATAGGAGAGCATGGAGTAGCTATAGTAGGACAGCATGGAGTAGCTATGGCAGGACGGCATGGAGTAGCTATACAGGACGTGTAGCTATAGTAGGACAGCATGGAGTAGCTATAGTAGGACAGCATGTTGTAGCATAGTGGACAGCATGGAGTAGCTATAGTAGGACAGGACAGCATGGAGTAGCTATAGTAGGACAGCATGGAGTAGCTATAGTAGGACAGCATGGAGAAGCTATAGTAGGACAGCATGGAGTAGCTATAGCAGGACAGAATGGAGTAGCTATAGTAGGACAGCATGGAGTAGCTATTGTAGGACAGCATGGAGTAGCTATAGTAGGACAGCATGGAGTAGCTATAGTAGGACAGCATGGAGTAACTATAGTAGGACAGCATGGAGTAGCTATAGTAGGACAGCATGGAGTAGCTATAGTAGGACAGGACAGCATGGAGTAGCTATAGTAGGACAACATGGAGTAGCTATAGTAGGACAGGACAGCATGGAGTATCTATAGTAGGACAGTGTGGAGTAGCTATAGTAGGACAGGACAGCATGCAGTAGCTATAGTAGGAGAGCATGGAGTAGCAATAGTAGGACATCATGAAGTAGCTATAGTAGGACAGCATGGAGTAGCTATAGTAGAAAGGGGGGCATGGAGTAGCTATAGTAGGACAGCATGGAGAAGCTATAGTAGGACAGGAAGGCATGGAGTAGCTATAGTAGGACAGCATAGAGTAGCTATAGTAGGACAGGACAGCATGGAGTAGCTATAGTAGTACAGCATGGAGTAGCTATAGTAGGACAGCATGTTGTAGCTATAGTGGGACAGCATGGAGTAGCTATAGCAGGACAGCATGGAGTAGCTATAGTAGGACAGCATGGAGTAGCTATAGTAGGACAGCATGGAGTAGCTATAGTAGGACAGCATGGAGTAGCTATAGTAGGACAGCATGGAGTAGCTATAGCAGGACAGCATGGATTAGCTATAGTAGGACAGCATGGAGTAGCTATAGTAGGACAGGATAGCATGGAGTAGCTATAGTAGAACAGCATGTTGTAGCTATAGTAGGACAGCATGGAGTAGCTATTGTAGGCCAGGACAGCACAGAGTAGCTATAGTAGGAGAGCATGGAGTAGCTATAGTAGGACAGCATGAAGTAGCTATAGTAGGACAGCATGGAGTAGCTATAGTAGGACAGCATGGAGTAGCTAGTGTAGGACAGCATGGAGCAGCTATAGTAGGACAGTGTGGAGTAGCTATCGTAGGACAGGACAGCATGGAGTAGCAATAGTAGGACAGCATGGAGTAGCTATAGTAGGACAGCATGGAGTAGCTATAGTAGGACAGGATGGAGTAGCTATAGTAGGACAGGACAGCATGGAGTAGCTATAGTAGGACAGCATGGAATTAGCTATAGTAGGACAGCATGGAGTAGCTATAGTAGGACAGCATGGAGTAGCTATAGTAGGACAGGACAGCATGGAGTAGCTATAGCAGGACAGCATGGAGTAGCTATAGTAGGACAGCATGGAGTAGCTATAGCAGGACAGCATGGAGTAGCTATAGTAGGACAGCATGGAGTAGCTATAGTAGGACAGCATGGAGTAGCTATAGCAGGACAGCATGGAGTAGCTATAGTAGGACAGCATGGAGTAGCTATAGTAGGACAGCATGGAGTAGCTATAGCAGGACAGCATGGAGTAGCTATAGTAGGACAGCATGGAGTAGCTATAGTAGGACAGCATGGAGTAGCTATAGTAGGACAGCATGGAGTAGCTATAGTAGGACAGCATGGAGTAGCTATAGTAGGACAGCATGGAGAAGCTATAGTAGGACAGCATGGAGTAGCTATAGCAGGAAGCTGGAGTAGCTATAGTAGGACAGCATGGAGTAGCTATAGTAGGATAGCATTGGAGTAGCTATAGTAGGACAGGACAGCATGGAGTAGCTATAGTAGGACAGCATGGAGTAGCTATAGTAGGACAGCATGGAGTAGCTATAGTAGGACCGAGTAGCGTGACACAGGAGTAGCTATAGTAGGACAGCATGGAGTAGCTCTAGTCGGACAGCATGCAGTAGCTATAGTAGGACAGGACAGCATGGAGTAGCTATAGTAGGACAGCATGGAGTAGCTATAGCAGGACAGCATGGAGTAGCTATAGTAGGACAGCATGGAGTAGCTCTAGTCGGACAGCATGCAGTAGCTATAGTAGGACAGGACAGCATGGAGTAGCTATAGTAGAACAGCATGGAGTAGCTATAGTAGGACAGCATGGAGTAGCTATAGTAGGACAGCATGGAGTAGCTATAGTAGGACAGCATGGAGTAGCTATAGTAGGACAGCATGGAGTAGCTATAGCAGGACAGCATGGAGTAGCTATAGTAGGACAGCATGGAGTAGCTGTAGTAGGACAGGACAGCATGGAGTAGCTATAGTAGGACAGCATGGAGTAGCTATAGTAGGAGAGCATGGAGTAGCTATAGTAGGATAGCATGAAGTAACTATAGTAGGACAGCATGGAGTAGCTATAGTAGGACAGGACAGCATGGAGTAGCTATAGTAGGACAGCATGGAGTAGATATAATAGGACAGCATGGAGTAGCTATAGTAGGACAGCATGGAGTAGCTATAATAGGACAGCATGGAGTAGCTATAGTAGGACAGCATGGAGTAGCTATAGTAGCACAGCATGGAGTAGCTATAGCAGGACAGCATGGATTAGCTATAGTAGGACAGCATGGAGTAGCTATAGTAGGACAGCATGGATTAGCTATAGTAGGACAGCATGGAGTAGCTATAGTAGGACAGGACAGCATGGAGTAGCTATAGCAGGACAGCATGGAGTAGCTATAGTAGGACAGCATAGAAGTAGCTATAGTAGGACAGCATGGAGTAACTATAGTAGGACAGTGTGGAGTAGCTATCGTAGGACAGGACAGCATGGAGTAGCTATAGTAGGACAGAATGGAGTAGCAATAGTAGGACAGCATGGAGTAGCTATAGTAGGACAGCATGGAGTAGCTATAGTAGGACAGGATGGAGTAGCTATAGTAGGACAGGACAGCATGGAGTAGCTATAGTAGGACAGCATGGAATAGCTATAGTAGGACAGCATGGAGTAGCTATAATAGGAGAGCATGGAGTAGCTATAGTAGGACAGCATGTTGTAGCTATAGTAGGACAGCATGGAGTAGCTATAGTAGGACAGGACAGCATGGAGTAGCTATAGTAGGACAGCATGGAGTAGCTATAGTAGGACAGCATGGAGAAGCTATAGTAGGGACAGCATGGAGTAGCTATAGCAGGACAGAATGGAGTAGCTATAGTAGGACAGCATGGAGTAGCTATTGTAGGACAGCATGGAGTAGCTATAGTAGGACAGCATGGAGTAGCTATAGTAGGACAGCATGGAGTAACTATAGTAGGACAGCATGGAGTAGCTATAGTAGGACAGCATGGAGTAGCTATAGTAGGACAGGACAGCATGGAGTAGCTATAGTAGGACAACATGGAGTAGCTATAGTAGGACAGGACAGCATGGAGTATCTATAGTAGGACAGTGTGGAGTAGCTATAGTAGGACAGGACAGCATGGAGTAGCTATAGTAGGACAGCATGGAGTAGCAATAGTAGGACAGCATGGAGTAGCTATAGTAGGACAGCATGGGGTAGCTATAGTAGGACAGCATGGATTAGCTATAGTAGGACAGCATGGAGTAGCTATAGTAGGACAGCATGGAGTAGCTATAGTAGGACAGCATGGAGTAGCTATAGCAGGACAGCATGGAGTAGCTATAGTAGGACAGCATGGAGTAGCTATAGTAGGACAGGACAGCATGGAGTAGCTATAGTAGGACAGCATGTAGTAGCTATAGTAGGAGAGCATGGAGTAGCTATAGTAGGACAGCATGGAGTAGCTATAGTAGGACAGCATGGAGAAGCTATAGTAGGACAGGAGGGCATGGAGTAGCTATAGTAGGACAGCATAGAGTAGCTATAGTAGGACAGGACAGCATGGAGTAGCTATAGTAGGACAGCATGGAGTAGCTATAGTAGGACAGCATGTTGTAGCTATAGTAGGACAGCATGGAGTAGCTATAGTAGGACAGGACAGCATGGAGTAGCTATAGTAGGACAGCATGGAGTAGCTATAGTAGGACAGCATGGAGTAGCTATAGTAGGACAGCATGGAGTAGCTATAGTAGGACAGCATGGAGTAGCTATAGCAGGACAGCATGGATTAGCTATAGTAGGACAGCAAGGAGTAGCTATAGTAGGACAGGATAGCATGGAGTAGCTATAGTAGAACAGCATGGTGTAGCTATAGTAGGACAGCATGGAGTAGCTATTGTAGGACAGGAAAGCATAGAGTAGCTATAGTAGGAGAGCATGGAGTAGCTATAGTAGGACAGCATGGAGTAGCTATAGTAGGACAGCATGGAGTAGCTATAGTAGGACAGCATGGAGTAGCTAGTGTAGGACAGCATGGAGTAGCTATAGTAGGACAGTGTGGAGTAGCTATCAGAGGACAGGACAGCATGGAGTAGCAATAGTAGGACAGCATGGAGTAGCTATAGTAGGACAGCATGGAGTAGCTATAGAAGGACAGGATGGAGTAGCTATAGTAGGACAGGACAGCATGGAGTAGCTATAGTAGGACAGCATGGAATTAGCTATAGTAGGACAGCATGGAGTAGCTATAATAGGAGAGCATGGAGTAGCTATAGTAGGACAGCATGGAGTAGCTATAGCAGGACAGCATGGAGTAGCTATAGCAGGACAGCATGGAGTAGCTATAGTAGGACAGCATGGAGTAGCTATAGTAGGACAGCATGGAGTAGCTATAGTAGGACAGCATGTTGTAGCTATAGTAGGACAGCATGGAGTAGCTATAGTAGGACAGGACAGCATGGAGTAGCTATAGTAGGACAGCATGGAGTAGCTATAGTAGGACAGCATGGAGAAGCTTTAGTAGGACAGCATGGAGTAGCTATAGCAGGACAGCATGGAGTAGCTATAGTAGGACAGCATGGAGTAGCTCTAGTCGGACAGCATGCAGTAGCTATAGTAGGACAGGACAGCATGGAGTAGCTATAGTAGAACAGCATGGAGTAGCTATAGTAGGACAGCATGGAGTAGCTATAGTAGGACAGCATGGAGTAGCTATAGTAGGACAGCATGGAGTAGCTATAGTAGGACAGGACAGCATGGAGTAGCTATAGTAGGACAACATGGAGTAGCTATAGTAGGACAGGACAGGATGGAGTAGCTATAGTAGGACAGGACAGCATGGAGTAGCTATAGTAGGACAGGACAGCATTGAGTAGCTATAGTAGGACGCATTGGGGTAGCTATAGTAGGACAGCATGGAGTAGCTATAGTAGGACAGCATGGAGTAGCTATAGTAGGACAGCATGGAGTAGCTATAGCAGGACAGCATGGAGTAGCTATAGTAGGACAGCATGGAGTAGCTATAGTAGGACAGGACAGCATGGAGTAGCTATAGTAGGACAGCATGGAGTAGCTATAGTAGGAGAGCATGGAGTAGCTATAGTAGGATAGCATGAAGTAGCTATAGTAGGACAGCATGGAGTAGCTATAGTAGGACAGGAGAGCATGGAGTAGCTATAGTAGGACAGCAATTAGTAGCTATAGCAGGACATGACAGCATGGAGTAGCAATAGTAGGAGAACATGGAGTAGCTATAGTAGGACAGCATGGAGTAGCTGTAGTAGGACAGCATGGAGTAGCTATAGTAGGACAGCATGGAGTAGCTAGTGTAGGACAGCATGGAGTAGCTATAGTAGGACAGCATGGAGTAGCTATAGTAGGACAGGACAGCATGGAGTAGCTATAGTAGGACAACATGGAGTAGCTATAGTAGGACAGGACGGGATGGAGTAGCTATAGTAGGACAGTGTGGAGTAGCTATAGTAGGACAGGACAGCATGGAGTAGCTATAGTAGGACAGCATGGAGTAGCTATAGTAGGACAGCATGGAGTAGCTATAGTAGGACAGCATGGAGTAGCTATAGTAGGACAGCATGGAGTAGCTATAGTAGGACAGCATGGAGTAGCTATAGCAGGACAGCATGGAGTAGCTATAGTAGGACAGCATGGAGTAGCTATAGTAGGACAGGACAGCATGGAGTAGCTATAGTAGGACAGCATGGAGTAGCTATAGTAGGAGAGCATGGAGTAGCAATAGTAGGACAGCATGAAGTAGCTATAGTAGGACAGCATGGAGTAGCTATAGTAGAAAGGGGGGCATGTAGTAGCTATAGTAGGACAGCAAATAGTAGCTATAGCAGGACATGACAGCATGGAGTAGCAATAGTAGGAGAACATGGAGCAGCTATAGTAGGACAGCATGGAGTAGCTATAGTAGGACAGCATGGAGTAGCTATAGTAGGACAGGACAGCATGGAGTAGCTATAGTAGGACAGTGTGGAGTAGCTATAGTAGGACAGCATGGAGTAGCTATAGTAGGACAGCATGGAGTAGCTATAGTAGGACAGTGTGGAGTAGCTATAGTAGGACAGCATGGAGTAGCTATAGTAGGACAGCATGCAGTAGCTATAGTAGGACAGGACAGCATGGAGTAGCTATAGTAGAACAGCATGGAGTAGCTATATGAGGACAGCATGGAGTAGCTATGGTAGGACAGGACAGCATGGAGTAGCTATAGTAGGACAGCATGGAGTAGCTATAGTAGGACAGGACAGCATGGAGTAGCTATAGTAGGACAGCATGGCGTAGATATAGTAGGACAGCATGGAGTAGCTATAGTAGGACAGCATGGAGTAGCTATAGTAGGACAGCATGGAGTTGCTATAGGAGGACAGCATGGAGTAGCTATAGTAGGACAGCATGGAGTTGCTATAGTAGGACAGCATGGAGTAGCTATAGTAGGACAGCATGGAGTAGCTATAGTAGGACAGGACAGCATGGAGTAGCTATAGTAGGACAACATGGAGTAGCTATAGTAGGACAGGACAGCATGGAGTAGCTATAGTAGGACAGTGTGGAGTAGCTATAGTAGGACAGCATGGAGTAGCTATAGTAGGACTGCATGGAGTAGCTATAGTAGGACAGCATGGAGTAGCTATAGTAGGACAGCATGGAGTAGCTATAGTAGGACAGCATGGAGTAGCTATAGCAGGACAGCATGGAGTAGCTATAGTAGGACAGCATGGAGTAGCTATAGTAGGACAGGACAGCTTGGAGTAGCTATAGTAGGACAGCATGGAGTAGCTATAGTAGGAGAGCATGGAGTAACTATAGTAGGACAGCATGAAGTAGCTATAGTAGGACAGCATGGAGTAGCTATAGTAGGACAGGAGGGCATGGAGTAGCTATAGTAGGACAGCAAATGGTAGCTATAGCAGGACATGACAGCATGGAGTAGCTATAGTAGGAGACCATGGAGTAGCTATAGTAGGACAGCATGGAGTAGCTATAGTAGGACAGCATGGAGTAGCTATAGTAGGACAGGACAGCATGGAGTAGCTATAGTAGGACAGCATGGAGTAGCTATAGTAGGAGAGCATGGAGTAGCTATAGTAGGACAGCATGGAGTAGCTATAGTAGGACAGGACAGCATGGAGTAGCTATAGTAGGACAGCATGGAGTAGCTATAGTAGGACAGTGTGGAGTAGCTATAGTAGGACAGCATGGAGTAGCTATAGTAGGACAGCATGGAGTAGCTATAGTAGGACAGCATGGAGTAGCTATAGTAGGACAGCATGGAGTAGCTATAGTAGGACAGGACAGCTTGGAGTAGCTATAGTAGTACAGCATGGAGTAGCTATAGTAGGACAGCATGGAGTAGCTATAGTGGGACAGCATGGAGTAGCTATAGTAGGACAGCATGGAGTAGCTATAGTGGGACAGCATGGAGTAGCTATAGGAGGACAGCATGGAGTAGCTATAGTGGGACAGCATGGAGTAGCTATAGTAGGACAGTGTGGAGTAGCTATAGTAGGACAGGACAGCATGGAGTTGCTATTGGAGGACAGCATGGAGTAGCTATAGTAGGACAGTGTGTAGTAGCTATAGTAGGACAGGACAGCATGGAGTAAATATAGTAGGACAGCATGGAGTAGCTATAGTAGGACAGCATGGAGTAGCTATAGTAGGACAGGACAGCTTGGAGTAGCTATAGTAGGACAGCATGGAGTAGCTATAGTAGGACAGCATGGAGTAGCTATAGTAGGACAGGACAGCATGGAGTAGCTATAGTAGGACAGCATGGAGTAGCTATAGTAGGACAGCATGGAGTAGCTATAGTAGGACAGGACAGCATGGAGTAAATATAGTAGGACAGCATGGAGTAGATATAATAGGACAGCATGGAGTAGCTATAGTAGGACAGCATGGAGTAGCTATAGTAGGACAGCATGGAGTAGCTATAGTAGGACAGCATGGAGTAGCTATAGTAGGACAGGACAGCATGGAGTAGCTATAGTAGGACAGCATGGAGTAGCTATAGTAGGACAGCATGGAGTAGCTATAGTAGGACAGGACAGCATGGAGTAGCTATAGTAGGACAGGACAGCATGGAGTAGCTATAGTCGGACAGCATGGAGTAGCTATAGTAGGACAGCATGGAGTAGCTATAGCAGGACAGCATGGAGTAGCTATAGCAGGACAGAGTGGAGTAGCTATAGTAGGACAGCATGGAGTAGCTATAGCAGAACAGCATGGAGTAGCTATAGTAGGACAGCATGGAGTAGCTATAGTAGGACAGCATGGAGTAGCTATAGTAGGACAGCAAGGAGTAGCTATAGTAGGACAGCATGGAGTAGCTATAGTAGGACAGCATGGAGTAGCTATAGTAGGACAGCATGGAGTAGCTATAGTAGGACAGCATGGAGTAGCTATAGTAGGACAGCATGTTGTAGCTATAGCAGGACAGCATGGAGTAGCTATAGTAGGACAGGACAGCATGGAGTAGCTATAGTAGGACAGCATGGAGTAGCTATAGTAGGACAGCATGGAGTAGCTATAGTAGGACTGGACAGCATCGGAGTAGCTACAGTAGGACATCATGGAGTAGCTATAGTAGGACAGGACAGCATGGAGTAGCTATAGTAGGACAGCATGGCGTAGATATAGTAGGACAGCATGGAGTAGCTATAGTAGGACAGCATGGAGTAGCTATAGTAGGACAGCATGGAGTTGCTATTGGAGGACAGCATGGAGTAGCTATAGTAGGACAGCATGGAGTGGCTATAGTAGGACAGCATGGAGTAGCTATAGTAGGACAGCATGGAGTAGCTATTGTAGGACAGCATGGAGTAGCTATAGTAGGACAGGACAGCATGGAGTAGCTATAGTAGGACAGGAGGGCATGGAGTAGCTATAGTAGGACAGCATGGAGTAGCAATAGTAGGACAGGACAGCATGGAGTAGCTATAGTAGGACAGCATGGAGTAGCTATAGTAGGACAGGACAGCATGGAGTAGTTATAGTAGGACAGCATGGAGTAGCTATAGTATGACAGCATGGAGTAGCTATAGTAGGACAGCATGGAGTAGCTATAGTAGGACAGCATGGAGTAGCTATAGTAGGACAGGACAGCTTGGAGCAGCTATAGTAGGACAGCATGGAGTAGCTATAGTAGGACAGCATGGAGTAGCTATAGTAGGACAGCATGGAGTTGCTATAGGAGGACAGCATGGAGTAGCTATAGTAGGACAGCGTGGAGTAGCTATAGTAGGACAGCATGGAGTAGCTATAGTAGGACAGCATGGAGTAGCTATAGTAGGACAGCATGGAGTAGCTATAGTAGGACAGTGTGGAGTAGCTATAGTAGGACAGCATGGAGTAGCTATAGTAGGACAGCATGGAGTAGCTATAGTAGGACAGCATGGAGTAGCTATAGTAGGACAGCATTGAGTAGATATAATAGGAGAGCATGGTGCTAATCACCCTAATATAGTGTCCCACTATTTCTGAATTTACCCAAATAACCCTAATATATGATCCCCTTTTCTGAGTTCACACTAATCAAGCTAATATAATGTCCCACTTGTTCTGATTTTACCCTAATAACCATAATATGGTGTCCCTCATGTTCTCAATTCACCCTAATCACCCTAATATAGTGTCCCACTTGTTCTGAATTCAACCTAATAACCCTAATTTAACCTCTCTTGGGTAGGGGGCAGTTTTTTGAATTTTGTATGAATGAGGTGCCCAATGTAAACTGCCTGTTACTCAGGCCAAAAGCTAGGATATGCATATGCATGGTAGTATTGGATAGAAAACACTCTAAAGTTTCCATAACTGTTAAAATAATGTCTGTGGAGTATAACAGAACTGATATGGCAGGCGAAAACCTGAGGAAAATTCATCCAGGAAGTGGCATTCTTTTGAATTGAGTGTTTTTCCATTGAAAGCCTATCCACCATATAAACGGATGGGACCTAGATTGCAGTTCCTATGGCTTCCACTAGATGTCAAGTCTTTAGAAATTGTTTCAAGCTTTTATTCTGAAAAATGAGTAAGAATGACAACATTATCTGAGTGGTCGGTGGAATGAACCAGAGCTTTTTGCGAGCACGACCGGGAGCACGCCCGCCGTTCTTTTTCCTTTGTATTGAATACGCTGTTGTCTGGTTGAAATATTATCGATTATAAAGACAATAGACAACCTGAGATTAATAAAAAACATTGTTTGACATGTTTCAACGAACTTTACCTGTACTATTTGGATCTATTCGTCTGCCTGTTGTGATCTCCTTTGAGCCAGTGGATTACTGAACAAAACGCGCCAACAAAACAGAGTTTTTTGGATATAAAGAGGGACTTTATCGAACAAAACGAACATCAAAGGTAAGTGATTCATTTTATTGCTATTTCTGACTTTCGTGACTAATCTACTTGGCTGGAAAATGTTTGTATGCTTTTGTAAGCGGGACGCTTTCCTCAGATAATCGCATGGTATGCTTTCGCCGTAAAGCCTTTCTGAAATCTAACACAGCGGCTGGATTAACAAGAAGTTAATCTTTCAGCCGATGTATAACACTTGTATGCTTTATGAATGTTTATGAGTATTTCTGTATTTTGAATTTCGCAATTTCACCGGATATTCTCGAAGTGGAACGCTACCATCCCACTTGTTCTGAATTCACCATAATAACCCTAATATATGTCAAGTATAAACTTGACAGAGTACTCAGGATCATTATTTCAGTTAGCGTTGCGAATGTAAGGTATAAATGAAGCTTGAGTCTGCTAAGCAGACGTACCTGGGCCAGGATCTTGAGAGGGGCTTTGCCTCCTAGTTTGGCGTCGACGGTGAACTCAGTCTGTTTCCCCACAGCTAGACCACTACTCTGTAGACCTGGACCATGCACGTTCACCTACACACACACACACACACACGCACGCACACACACACACACAACCCCCCCCCCCACACACACACACACACACGCACACACACACACACACACACACACACACATCATTAAACACAATCAGAGGGTTACCAGTTCAAATCAAATCAAATGTATTTATATAGCCCTTCTTACATCAGCTGATATCTCAAAGTGCTGTACAGAAACCCAGCCTAAAACCCCCAAACTACAAGCAATGCAGGTGTAGAAGCACGGTGTCTAGGAAAAACTCCCTAGAAAGGCCAGAACCTAGGAAGAAACCTAGAGAGGAACCAGGCTATGAGGGGTGGCCAGTCCTCTTCTGGCTGTGCCGGGTGGAGATTATAACGGGTCTGACAGGGAAAATCTGGTGGGATGTGTCGGAAAAAGAACGATTGCTGGTGTCAAGTCATAGATGCCTTCGAGCAAGGCACTTCTACCACTGCTCCAGGGAGCTACGCTGTTACTCACCATGTTTCAACCATATTATGGACAATAAAGTAATCTACACACACACACACACACACACACGTACCTTATCAGGGTAGTAGTCCTTGTTCGGAGCAGCAGTGATTTCAGCCATGAAGGGAGAGTGCTGGATGTCCTCGTTGTTACAGAGGACATGCACCGCATACTCTCCTGATTCCATTGGCCAGTATCGCACGTCAGATGACCCGTCGCCCTTATCGTCACACTCGATCTTCGCTTGGGACGGACCCTCCACCGAGAAACCTGGACACACACACACACACCTTCTGATCAGAACACACACACCTTCTGATCAGGACACACAGGGTCTGTGTGTGTGTGTGTGTGTGTGTGTGTGTGTGTGTGTGTGTGTGTGTGTGTGTGTGTGTGTGTGTTACCCAGTGTTTCCACGTTGTCTCCGACGGCCTCAACCACGAAGTCGGCAGATTTACCCATAATGCCGATCTCCAGGCCAGGCCCCCAGGCACGCACATTCTGTGGCCCTGCCTCCGAACCAATCTGCACCTCCTTCGGGCTACAACCCGGAAGTGACATCATCAGTCAGCGACCGCATTACAGCATCATCAGTCAGCGACAGCATTACAGCATCATCAGTCAGCGACAGCATTACATCATCAGTCAGCGACAGCATTACAGCATCATCATCCAGGGACAGCATTACAGCATCATCAGTCAGCGACAGCATTACAGCATCATCAGTCAGCGACAGCATTACAGCATCATCAGTCAGCGACAGCATTACAGCAGTCTTTATTTATTCGGTTGTGGAACAAAAAAGCTATTTGAAAGATGATAGCAGCTATTTAGAAGACTGTGATATGTGGTTGAAGGAACTGACTTAGTTGAAGGAACTGACTTAGTCGCACTGGATAAGAGACAGGTAAATGACTATCAAATGTACAGTGGCAAGAAAAAGTATGCGAACCATTTGGAATTACCTTGGCTTCTACCTGGGGGGGGATGTGTTACCTGTGGGGATGTGTTACCTGGGGGGATGTGTTACCTGGGGATGTGTTACCTGTGGGGATGTGTTACCTGGGGGGATGTGTTACCTGGGGATGTGTTACCTGGGGGGATGTGTTACCTGGGGGGATGTGTTACCTGGGGGGATGTGTTACCTGGGGGGATGTGTTACCTGGGGGATGTGTCACCGGGGGATGTGTTACCTGGCGGGATGTGTTACCTGGGGGGATGTGTTACCTGGGGGGATGTGTTACCTGGGGGATGTGTTACCTGGGGGATGTGTTACCTGGGGGGATGTGTTACCTGGGGGGATGTGTTACCTGGGGGATGTGTTACCTGGGGGATGTGTTACCTGGGGGGATGTGTTACCGGGGGGATGTGTTACCTGGCGGGATGTGTTACCTGGGGGGATGTGTTACCTGGGGGATGTGTTACCTGGGGGATGTGTTACCTGGGGGGATGTGTTACCTGGGGGGATGTGTTACCTGGGGGATGTGTTACCTGGGGGATGTGTTACCTGGGGGGATGTGTTACCTGGGGGATGTGTTACCTGGGGGGTGTTACCTGGGGGGATGTGTTACCTGGGGGGATGTGTTACCTGGGGGGGTGTTACCTGGGGGGATGTGTTACCTGGGGGATGTGCTACCTGGGGGGATGTGTTACCTGTGGGGATGGGTGGGATGTGTTACCTGGGGGGATGTGTTACCTGGGGGATGGGTTACCTGGGGGATGTGTTACCTGGCGGGATGTGTTACCTGGGGGGGATGTGTTACCTGGGGGGATGTGTTACCTGGGGGGATGTGTTACCTGGGGGGATGTGTTACCTGGGGGGATGTGTTACCTGGGGGGGTGTTACCTGGGGGGATGGTGGGATGTGTTACCTGGGGGGATGTGTTACCTGGGGGGATGTGTTACCTGGGGGATGGTGGGATGTGTTACCTGGGGGGATGTGTTACCTGGGGGATGTGTTACCTGGCGGGATGTGTTACCTGGCGGGATGTGTTACCTGGGGGGATGTGTTACCTGGGGGGATGTGTTACCTGGGGGGATGTGTTACCTGGGGGGATGTGTTACCTGGGGGGATGGGGGGATGTGTTACCTGGGTGGGTGTGTTACCTGGAGGGATGGGTGGGATGTGTTACCTGGGGGTTGTGTTACCTGGGGGATGTGTTACCTGGTGGGATGTGTTACCTGGGGGGATGTGTTACCTGGGGGATGTGTTACCTGGGGGGATGTGTTACCTGGGGGGATGTGTTACCTGGAGGGATGGGTTACCTGGGGGGATGTGTTACCTGGGGGGATGTGTTACCTGGGGGGATGTTACCTGGGGGGTGTGTGTTACCTGGGGGGATGGGTGGGATGTGTTACCTTGGGGGATGTGTTACCTGGGGGATGTGTTACCTGGGGGGATGTGTTACCTAGGGGATGTGTTACCTGGGGGGATGTGTTACCTGGGGGGATGTGTTACCTGGGGGATGTGTTACCTGGGGGGATGTGTTACCTGGGGGGATGGGGGGGATGTGTTACCTGGGGGGATGGGGGGATGTGTTACCTGGGGGGATGTGTTACCTGGGGGGATGTGTTACCTGGGGGGTGTTACCTGGGGGGGTGTGTGTTACCTGGGGGGATGTGTGTGTTACCTGGGGGGATGTGTTACCTGGGGGGATGTGTTACCTGGGGGGGTGTTACCTGGGGGGTGTGTGTTACCTGGGGGGATGTGTGTGTTACCTGGCGGGATGTGTTACCTGGCGGGATGTGTTACCTGGGGGGATGTCTTACCTGGCGGGATGTGTTACCTGGGGGGATGTGTTACCTGGGGGGATGTGTTACCTGGGGGGGATGTGTTACCGGGGGGGGGGATGTGTTACCTGGGGGGATGTGTTACCTGGGGGGGATGTGTTACCTGGGGGGATGTGTTGTGTGTGTTACCTGCTGAGGATGTGCTGTCCTCCCCAGGTGATGGTTATACTGTATGTTCCGGGGGTGGTGGGGTAGTACTCAAACCCAAACACTCCGTCTCCAACATCCTTCATCTTACATGGCTCCTCCAGGCCCTCTGCACTCACAGAGAGAGAGAGAGAGAGAGATCTTTCATCTTCATATGGTGGAAACTTTACCACTACACTGCATATACCTATCCAGACCATTCATATCTGCACACAAGTAGTGTATGAAGCAAAAAGGCTATGGGTAATGTAGTTTCTAAAGCAAAGAGGCTGCTGGGTAGTGTAGTTTATTAAACAGAAATGCTGCTGGGTAGTATAGTTTATTAAACATATAGCCTGCTGGGTAGTGTAGTTCATCAAACATATAGCCTGCTGGGTAGTGTAGTTTATTAAACATATAGGCTGCTGGGTAGTGTAGTTTATCAAACATATAGGCTGCTGGGTAGTATAGTTTATGAAACATATAGGCTGCTGGGTAGTGTAGTTTATCAAAAATATATGCTGCTGGGTAGTGTAGTTTATTAAACATATAGCCTGCTGGGTAGTGTAGTTTATTAAACATATAGGCTGCTGGGTAGTGTAGTTTATCAAAAATATATGCTGCTGGGTAGTGTAGTTTATTAAACATATAGCCTGCTGGGTAGTGTAGTTTATCAAAAAGATATGCTGCTGGGTAGTGTAGTTTATTAAACATATAGGCTGCTGGGTAGTATAGTTTATTAAACATATAGCCTGCTGGGTAGTGTAGTAGACTCACTGGGGCCCTTGATGGTGACTTTGAGTTCTCCATTCCCAGCTCCTTTGGTGAAGACTCTGAAGTCAGCTGTCTCCTTCACCCTGAGGCCTTTAGGCTGGAGACCACGACCCTTAGCCCGAACCAGGCTGGGGTTACAAGCTGGAGAGGGGTGGGGGGGGTTTAGAGTTTAATACATAGAATTGAACACATAGTTTGAATAGAAACTGAAGGATGAGGACAACAACTGCCAGGAGATCGAGAGAGAGAGAGAGAGACGCAGAGAGAGAGACGCAGAGAGAGAGACCAAGACAGAGAGAGAGACCAAGACAGAGAGAGAAAGAGTGAGAGAGAAAGAGAGAGAAAGAGAGAGACAGAGAGAGACAGAGAGAGACAGAGTGAGAGAGGAGTAAACGTAACATTGCCTCCTTTATCTGTCCTTATTTGTAACTTTAAATCCTTCTCCTCTCATCTTCCCTTCCCTCTCATCCCGAGTTTGTCTGTCTTTGACCACAGCAGAAAGTGATGCATTATCTCCTCAGGAAGCAGAACTCCTATACAAGGCCCCGCTGAATCACTGTCACACACCACAATGGGGTGCGATGGCTGTGTGTGTGTGTGTGTGTGTGTGTGTGTGTGTGTGTGTGTGTGTGTGTGTGTGTGTGTGTGTGTGTGTGTGTGTGTGTGTGTGTGTGTGTGTGTGTGTGTGTGTGTGTGTGTGTGTGTGTGTGTGTGTGTGTGTGTGTGTCTGTGTGTTTTGAGCGAGATGACACACCAGTCTGAGAGAGGATGAGTCACAAGGATGAATGGTATAAGACACACACAGAGACAGAGAGAAGAGATACCCTCCCTCCATCCTTCTAGAGAGAGAAACAGAGAGACGAGAGACAGAGAAACGAGAGACAGAGAGACAGAGAGACAGAGAGAGATACCATCCCTCCATCCTTCTTGAGAGAGAGACAGAGAGACAGAGAGACAGAGAGACAGAGAGACAGAGAGACGAGAGACAGAGAGATAGCAAGGAGGAGAGACAGAGAGACAGAGATAGAGAGATAGCAAGGAGGAGAGACAGAGAAGAGATACCATCCCTTCATCCTTCTAGAGAGAGAGAGAGAGACAGAAAGAGTGAAAGAGAGATAGCAAAGGGGAGAGACAGAGAGAGAGAGTGTGAAAGAGATAGCAAGGGGGAGAGAGAGAGAGAGAGAGAGGAGATACCATCCCTCCATCCTTCTAGAGAGAGATAGAAAGAGATATAGCAAGGGAGAGAGAGAGAGAGACAGAGAGAGTGAGGAGAGACCAGGGAACGCAGAATCATCCAGAGAGAAAGAGCAAGTGAATGAACAGTCAGACAGGAGAGAAAGGAGGAGAGGGAGAGAACATAACAAACAGACAGAAACGTTGTGTCAAACACTAGAAACAGAAACACTAGAAACTGAAACCCTGGAAACAGAAACCCTATAAACAAACACTAGAAACACAGAAAGAGAAACACTAAAAACACAGACTAGAAACACAGACACTAGAAACACAGACACTAGAAACACAGACTAGAAACACAGACTAGAAACACAGACAGTAGAAACACAGACTAGAAACACAGACTAGAAACACAGACAGTAGAAACACAGACTAGAAACACAGACTAGAAACACAGACTAGAAACACAGACAGTAGAAACACAGACTAGAAACACAGACACTAGAAACACAGACTAGAAACACAGACTAGAAACACAGACTAGAAACACAGACAGTAGAAACACAGACTAGAAACACAGACTAGAAACACAGACAGTAGAAACACAGACACTAGAAACACAGACTAGAAACACAGACACTAGAAACACAGACTAGAAACACAGACACTAGAAACACAGACTAGAAACACAGACTAGAAACACAGACACTAGAAACACAGACACTAGAAACACAGACACTAGAAACACAGACTAGAAACACAGACACTAGAAACACAGACACTAGAAACACAGACTAGAAACACAGACTAGAAACACAGACACTAGAAACACAGACTAGAAACACAGACTAGAAACACAGACTAGAAACACAGACTAGAAACACAGACACTAGAAACACAGACTAGAAACACAGACACTAGAAACACAGACTAGAAACACAGACTAGAAACACAGACTAGAAACACAGACTAGAAACACAGACTAGAAACACAGACACTAGAAACACAGACTAGAAACACAGACACTAGAAACACATACTAGAAACACAGACACTAGAAACACAGACACTAGAAACACAGACTAGAAACACAGACTAGAAACACAGACTAGAAACACAGACACTAGAAACACAAACACTAGAAACACAGACTAGAAACACAGACTAGAAACACAGACACTAGAAACACAGACAGTAGAAACACAGACTAGAAACACAGACTAGAAACACAGACTAGAAACACAGACACTAGAAACAGACTAGAAACACAGACTAGAAACACAGACTAGAAACACAGACACTAGAAACACAGACACTAGAAACACAGACTAGAAACACAGACTAGAAACACAGACACTAGAAACACAGACACTAGAAACACAGACTAGAAACAGAAACACTAGAAACACAGACTAGAAACACAGACTAGAAACACAAACACTAGAAACACAGACTAGAAACACAGACTAGAAACACAGACTAGAAACACAGACACTAGAAACACAGACTAGAAACACAGACACTAGAAACACAGACTAGAAACACAGACTAGAAACACAGACTAGAAACACAGACACTAGAAACACAGACACTAGAAACACAGACTAGAAACACAGACTAGAAACAGAAACACTAGAAACACAGACTAGAAACACAGACACTAGAAACACAGACTAGAAACACAGACTAGAAACACAGACACTAGAAACACAGACACTAGAAACACAGACTAGAAACACAGACTAGAAACACAGACACTAGAAACACAGACACTAGAAACACAGACTAGAAACACAGACTAGAAACACAAACACTAGAAACACAGACTAGAAACACAGACTAGAAACACAGACAGTAGAAACACAGACTAGAAACACAAACACTAGAAACACAGACTAGAAACACAGACTAGAAACACAAACACTAGAAACACAGACTAGAAACACAGACTAGAAACACAGACTAGAAACACAGACAGTAGAAACACAGACTAGAAACACAAACACTAGAAACACAGACTAGAAACACAGACTAGAAACACAAACACTAGAAACACAGACTAGAAACACAAACACTAGAAACACAGACTAGAAACACAGACTAGAAACACAGACTAGAAACACAGACTAGAAACACAGACTAGAAACACAGACTAGAAACACAAACACTAGAAACACAGACTAGAAACACAAACACTAGAAACACAGACTAGAAACACAGACTAGAAACACAGACTAGAAACACAGACTAGAAACACAAACACTAGAAACACAGACTAGAAACACAGACTAGAAACACAAACACTAGATATGGAAACTAATTCTGTTTCATGTGTTGCTATGTTGACAGTGAAGGGTCTCTTGCTGATTTCCCCCTCCTCTCCCTCCCCCCTCCTGTCTCACCCTCTCCTATGTTGACAGTGAAGGGTCTCTTGCTGATTTCCCCCTCCTCTCCCTCCCCCCTCCTGTCTCACCCTCTCCTATGTTGACAGTGAAGGGTCTCTTGCTGATTTCCCCCTCCCCTCCCTCCCCCCTCCTGTCTCACCCTCTCCTATGTTGACAGTGAAGGGTCTCTTGCTGATTTCCCCCTCCTCTCCCTCCCCCCTCCTGTCTCACCCTCTCCTATGTTGACAGTGAAGGGTCTCTTGCTGATTTCCCCCCTCCTCTCCCTCCCCCTCCTGTCTCACCCTCTCCTATGTTGACAGCGAAGGGTCTCTTGCTGATTTCCCCCTCCTCTCCCTCCCCCTCCTGTCTCACCCTCTCCTATGTTGACAGCGAAGGGTCTCTTGCTGATTTCCCCCTCCTCTCCCTCCCCCCTCCTGTCTCACCCTCTCCTATGTTGACAGCGAAGGGGTTCTTGCTGATCTTCCCCTCCTCTCCCTCCCCCCTCCTGTCTCACCCTCTCCTATGTTGACAGCGAAGGGTCTCTTGCTGATTTCCCCCTCCTCTCCCTCCCCCCTCCTGTCTCACCCTCTCCTATGTTGACAGTGAAGGGTCTCTTGCTGATTTCCCCCTCCTCTCCCTCCCCCTCCTGTCTCACCCTCTCCTATGTTGACAGCGAAGGGTCTCTTGCTGATTTCCCCCTCCTCTCCCTCCCCCCTCCTGTCTCACCCTCTCCTATGTTGACAGTGAAGGGTCTCTTGCTGATTTCCCCCTCCCCTCCCTCCCCCTCCTGTCTCACCCTCTCCTATGTTGACAGTGAAGGGTCTCTTGCTGATTTCCCCCTCCCCTCCCTCCCCCCTCCTGTCTCACCCTCTCCTATGTTGACAGCGAAGGGGCTCTTGCTGATTTGTCCGCCAGCGAATGTAATGTAGATGGTGTGGGCCCCCTCCAGGGTGGGTTTGTAGGTGCAGCGGTACGAACTGTTGCCTTTATCCTCTATCTGACACACCACCACGTCCTTCTGACCCGCTGGGTCCATGATCACCACCTCTACCTCTCCCACACCAGCACCTGGAGACAGGGAGAGCCTTAGCACCTGGAGACAGGGAGAGCCTTAGCACCTGGAGACAGGGAGAGCCTTAGCACCTGGAGACAGGGAGAGCCTTAGCACCTGGAGACAGGGAGAGCCTTAGCACCTGGAGACAGGGAGAGCCTTAGCACCTGGAGACAGGGAGAGCCTTAGCACCTGGAGACAGGGAGAGCCTTAGCACCTGGAGACAGGGAGAGCCTTAGCACCTGGAGACAGGGAGAGCCTTAGCACCTGGAGACAGGGAGAGCCTTAGCACCTGGACACCTGGAGAGCCTTAGCACCTGGACACCTGGAGAGCCTTAGCACCATACTAATATATTGTATGTACATTCTTTTTTCTGAAAGAAGTGGGAAGGAAATGGACTGATGTGTATGAATCATGGTGTCTTTCCCTGCAATATATAATATACACTAAGTGTACAAAACATTAGGAACACCTTCCTAATATTAGTTGCACCCCCTTTTTCTCCCTCAATTTGTTGAGGAATGGACTTCATCTACATTGATTGAAGTGGATTTAATAAGTGACATCAAAAAAGGGATGATAGCTTTCACCTGGATTCACCTGGTCAGTCTATGTCATGGAAAGAACAGGTGTTCCTAATGTTTTGTACACTCAGTGTACACTCAATATATACACATAAACACACGTAACACACAAACCAGCCAAAAGCGATAAATATACAGTCATCCTTACTAACTGAGCTGCCAGAGAGGAAGGAAACTGCTCAGATTCAATGGCTGAGAAAACAGTTGGTACCTGCGGTGTAGACGTCAAAGTATGTGGTCTTATTGGGGATGTTTCCGGAAGGTTCTAGTCCAGGTCCCTGGGCTGTGGCTTTACTGCTGTCTCCCTGAGCCATCCCCACATCCACCTCATAAGGAGACTTATTGATGTGAAGCCCTGCAAACAGCACCGTCACCTAGTAAAACACAGAGTTACCAAACAACACCATCACCTGACAATAATACACAGCATGTCATATAGGACTTTGGGTTTAAGGGGGCAACCTAAGAACAACATTAGGGTTAGGTTAGGTTAGGATTAAGGGTTAAGGTTAGGGTAGGTCAGGAATAAGGGTTAAGGGTAGGGTAGGTCAGGTGAGGTTAGGAATCAGGGTTACTTTTAGGGTAGGTTAGGAATGAGAGTTAAGGTAGGTTAGGGTAGATTAAGAATAAGCGTTAAGGTAGGGAAGGAATAAGGGTTAAGGTTAGGTCAGGAATAAGGGTTAAGGTTAGGGTAGAGAATATTAGGTTAGGAATAAGGGTTAAGGTTATGTTAGGTTAGGTTAGGAATAAGGCTTGAGGTTAGGTCAGGAATAAGGGTTAAGGTTAGGGTAGGTTACATTAGGAATAAGGATTAAAGTTAGGGTAGGGTATATTAGGTTAGGAATAAGGGTTAAGGTTAGGGTAGGGTAGGTTAAGTTAGGAATAAGGTTTAAAGTTAGGGTAGGGTGAATTAGGTTAGGAATAAGGCTTAGGTTAGGAATAAGGGTTAAGTTTAGGGTAGAGTCATTTAGGAATAAGTGTTAAGGTTAGGGTAGGTTAGGAATAAGCATTAAGGTTAGGAATAAGGGTTAATGTTAGGGTAGGTTAGGGATAAGGGTTAAGGTTAGGGTAGGTTAGGAATAAGGGCTAAGGTTAGGGTAGGGTAGGTTAAGTTAGGAATAAGGTTTAAAGTTAGGGTAGGGTGAATTAGGTTAGGAATAAGGCTTAGGTTAGGAATAAGGGTTAAGGTTAGTGTAGGGTAGGTTAGGAATAAGGCTTGAGGTTAGGTCAGGAATAAGGGTTAAGGTTAGTGTAGGGTAGGTTACGTTCGGAATAAGGTTTAAAGTTAGGGTAGGGTATATTAGGTTAGGAATAAGGCTTAGGGTTAGGTCAGGAGTAAGGGTTAAGGTTAGGGTAGGGTAGGAATAAGGGCTAAGGTTAGGTATGTTTAGGTCGGTTAGGAATAAGGTTTAAGGTTACATTAGGTTAATTTAGGTTAGGAATAAGGTTTAAGGTTAGAGTAGGTTAAGTTAGGAGTAAGGGTTAAGGTTTGGGTTGATTAGGTTAGGAATAAGGGTTACGGTTAGGGTAGGGTAGATTAGGAACATAGGTTAAGGTTAAAGTAGGTTAGGAGTAAGGGATAAGGTTTGGGTAGGTTAGGAATAAGGGGTTAGTTAGGGTAGGTTAGGTTAGGAATAAGGTTTAAGGTTAGGGTAGAAATAAGGGTTAAGGTTAGGTTAGGGTAGAATAGGAATAAGGGTTAAGGTTAGAGTAGGGTATATTAGGTTAGGAATAAGGGTTAAGGTTAGGGTAGAGTCATTTAGGAATAAGGGTTAAGGTTAGAGTAGGGTATATTAGGTTAGGAATAAGGGTTAAGATAGGTTAGGATAAGAATAAGGGTTAAGGTTAGGGTAGGTTAGGAATAAGGGTTAAGGTTAGAGTAGGGTATATTAGGTTAGGAATAAGGGTTAAGGTTAGGGTAGGTTAGGAATAAGGGCTAAGGTTAGGGTAGAGTCATTTAGGAATAAGTGTTAAGGTTAGGGTAGGTTAGGAATAAGCATTAAGGTTAGGAATAAGGGTTAAGGTTAGGGTAGGTTAGGGATAAGGGTTAAGGTTAGGGTAGGTTAGGTTAGGTTCGGAATAAGGGTTAATGTTAGGGTAGGTTCGGAATAAGGGTTAAGGTTAGGATAGGTTAGGAATAAAGGTTAAGGTTAGGTTAAGGATAGAATAGAAAGTGTACCTTGTGCATCCCAGTGACCTTAGGTATGTAGAAGACAGAGTAGGTTTGGTTCGTGTCATTGTTGGCTGTCACTTTGGCCTGATAGGAGGATACATAGAGAGAATTAGAGTTGGATACATGTAGATAAACTTGAATTTTTCGCAAGGACTTATACGGGATACTAACCTCAACATTAAAACCTTCAATCCAAATGAAAATTCCAGACCTAAAACCTTAATTTTGGACAAAATTACCTGAATGGACTACTACTACCAAGGACTATCAAGAAAAAACTTCTACCAAACCAAGACATGAAGAAGAAACACAGTGGAACCTGGAAATACCATCCAACACAAATGTTCAGTCTGAACCTACTTCTGAAGCCGACAAGTAAAAGACAATAGTCTGTAGGTAATTTTGTGTAATTTTTGCATGAGGTTGTAAGTAACAAGAACATTTCCCAGGATATAGACATATCTGATATTGGCAGAAAGCTTAAATTCTTGTTAATCTAACTGCACTGTCTGATTTCCAGTAAATATTAGAGTGAAAGAATATCATGCTATTGTTTGAGGAGAGTGCACAATTTTGAACATAAAAAGTTATTAATAACCAAATTAGGCACATTTGGGTAGTCTTGATACAACATTTTGAACAGAAATGCAATGGTTCATTGAATCAGCCTAAAACGTTGCACATACACATCTGCCATCTAGTGGCCAAAATGTATATTGCACCTGGGCTGGGATAATACATTATGGCCTTTCTCTTGAATTTCAAAGATGGTACAAAAAAAAAAAAAAGAACTGTTGTTTTTTTTATTTGTATTATCTTTTACCAGATCTATTGTGTTACATTCTCCTACATTCCTTTCACATTTCCACAAACTTCAAAGTGTTTCCTTTCAAATGGTACCAAGAATATACATATCCTTGCTTCAGGGCCTGAGCTACAGGCAGTTAGATTTAGGTATGTCATTTCAGGCGAAAATTGGAAAAAGGGGCGGATCCTTAAGTTTATTTTAAATAAGGCTACTAAGCTACCAAGCTGCTAGGACAGAACAGAACTGGCTGCAATTAGCACTGAAGTGTGAAGTGAGAGACGGCAGGAGAGTTTCACAGCCACCCCGTCCCACCCAAATGCAGCGGCCTTTAAATCCCCCATGGCTTATCCCTGTGGAGAACTCATTACAATACAGTACCCCATGGATAAGGATCGGCGTTCTGTCAACAGGACAGGTGTAAATCGTGCAGCACGTTGTGTCAAGGCCGCAGATTTTAGAGTAACAACAAATGTCGGTACATAGAAGTTTCTTACATCGGCTGAAAGCTTAAATTCTTGTTAATATAACTGCACTGTCCAATTTACAGTAGCTATTACTGCGGAAAAAATGCTATGTTATTGTTTAAGGAGAGCTCCTAACAAAACACTTTTTTCAACGCGATAGGTTTGATATATTCACCTGTGAAGGTGAAATGTGTACTTACATTCTGAAATCTTGCTCTGATTTATCATCCAAAGGGTCCCAGAGATAACATGAAGTGTCATGTTGTTAGACAAAATCCTTTTTCATATCCTAAAAAGGTCCATATAGCACACACGATTGATTTTGTATTTCCACTCGTTCAATTTGCAAACAAAAGAATCTGTGAAAATCTCACCCTAAGCGTTGTTTGAACGAGTCAAATCACATTCGTATGTATTCCTCAGAGATCCTAGAAGGTAACAAGACTTCACTATTTCATTATGGATGTAGTATATCCTATAGGACACCATATTTGTCAGAGAGCAACGCCTTAATGGCACGCCGATGACGCGGGCGGCCCATCACTTGAACAACTATCTTTGTCAAATAAGCACGAATAAGGGCCAAACAAAGCTAGCTAGCTAGCCAATGAGCTAAGGCTTTACGGGAGTATCTGGAAACCATATATGTGTCGTAAAATGTAGCTTCTAATCTTGTACAACAGCATGCCTTTTCATTTTGGACAAAAATTATAAGGATATTGCAAATGGGTTTTGCAAGTGTTGAACTTATAATATGACTACTAATACTTGGAAAGCTAAATCAAAGTCAAAGTATACAGATTTGACGATATTCTTGTAGAAAAATGGAATATGAATGCGAATGTCTTCTTCATGATTTGCCCAAATGTACCTGGGGACTTTACACTAAAAGTCTTGTTGTTCACAAATTTTTCAGGTTATCCATCTGAAACTTCGCACATACAGTCGTGGCGAAATGTTTTGAGAATGACACAAATATACATTTTCACAAAGTCTGCTGCCTCAGTTTGTATGATGGCAATTTTAATATACTCCAGAATGTTATGAAGAGTGATCAGATGAATTTCAATTTATTGCAAAGTCCCTCTTTGCCATGCAAATTAACTGAATCCCCCCAAAACATTTCCACTGCATTTCAGCACTGCCACAAAAGCACCAGCCGACATCATGTCAGTGATTCTCTCGTTAACACAGGTGTGTGTTGACGAGGACAAGGCTGGAGATCACTCTGTCATGCTGATTGAGTTTGAATAACAGACTGGAAGCTTCAAAAGGAGGTTGGTGCTTGGAATCATTGTTCTTCCTCTGTCAACCATGATTACCTGCAAGGAAACACGTGCCGTCGTCATTGCTTTGCACAAAAAGGGCTTCACAGGCAAGGATATTGCTGCCAGTAAGATTGCACCTAAATCAAACATTTATCGGATCATCAAGAACTTCAAGGAGAGCGGTTCAATTGTTGTGAAGAAGGCTTCAGAGCGCCCAAGAAAGTCCAGCAAGGGCCAGGACCATCTCCTAAAGTTGATTCAGCTGCGGGATCGGGGCACCACCAGTACAGAGCTTGCTCAGGAATGGCAGCAGGCAGGTGTGAGTGCATCTGCACGCACAGTGAGCCAAAGACTTTTGGAGGATGGCCTGGTGTCAAGAAGGGCAGCAAAGAAGCCACTTCTCTCCAGGAAAAACATCAGGGAAAGACTGATATTCTGCAAAAGGTACAGGGATTGGACTGCTGAGGACTGGGGTAAAGTTATTTTCTCTGATGAATACCCTTTCCGATTGTTTGGGGCATCCAGAAAAAAGCTTGTCCAGAGAAGACAAGGTGAGCGCTACCATCAGTCCTGTGTCATGCCAACAGTAAAGCATCCTGAGACCATTCATGTGTGGGGTTGCTTCTCAGCCAAGGGAGTGGGCTCACTCACAATTTTGCCTAAGAACACAGCCATGAATAAAGAATGGTACCAACACATCCTCTGAGAGCAACTTCTCCCAACCATCCAGGGACAGTTTGGTGACGAACAATGCCTTTTCCAGCATGATGGAGCACCTTGCCATAAGGCAAAAGTGTTAACTAAGTGGCTCGGGGAACAAAACATCGATATTTTGGGTCCATGGCCAGGAAACTCCCCATACCTTAATCCCATTGAGAACTTGTGGTCAATCCTCAAGAGGCGGGTAGACAAACAAAAACCCACAAATTCTGACAAACTCCAAGCAAGAATGGGCTGCCATCAGTCAGGATGTGGCCCAGAAGTTAATTGACAGCATGCCAGGGCGGATTGCAGAGGTCTTGAAAAAGAAGGGTCAACACTGCAAATATTGACTCTTTGCATCAACTTCATGTAATTGTCAATAAAAGCCTTTGACACTTATGAAATGCTTGTTATACTCACAGACACCATTCAAACAGTTTTAGAAACTTTAGGGTGTTTTCTATCCAAATCAAACAATTATATGCATATTCTAGTTACTGGGCAGGAGTAGTAACCAGATTAAATCGGGTACGTTTTTTATCCGGCCGTGCAAATACTGCCCCCTATACCCAACAGGTTAAAATGGTGTAAAATAGTCATATGTTTGAGAAATTGAAGTAATAGCATTTCTAAGGTATTTGAATATCGCGCCACTCGATTCCACTGGCTGTTGACTAGGTGGGACGATTTCGTCCCACATACCCTAGAGAGGTTAACTGCCTTGTTCAGGGGCAGAACACATTTGTACCTTGTCAGCTCAGGGATTTGAACTTGCAACCTTTCAGTTATTAGTCCAACGCTCTAACCACTAGGCTACGCTGCCGCATTATCATTCACAGCAGACTCTTACATTTCCTAATTGAAAAACAATGTACTGAGCAAATGTCAAATTGTCTTTTTACCAAATTACCGAATGACAGACCACATATTCACCCTGCACACCGTAATTGACAAACAAACAAACCTAAAAAAAGGTAAAGATTGACTCAATTTGGCATAAGGGTGAAAGGTGAAAAATACAAGGTGAAAAATAGACAAGGTGAAAAATATTCACCTTGATGGAAATGGTGTTGGGGAAAAAACATATGACATTATAAAATCCATATACACAAACAAAAAACACACATTTCTTTCCACAGGGCCGTGGGGAATGACAAGGATGCAGCTTAAGCCCCACTTTCTTCAACATATAGTACACCTTAGTATGTAATGATATGTTACCTGTAGTATACAGTTGAAGTCGGAAGTTTAAATACACCTCAGCCAAATACATTTCAACTCGGTTTTCACAATTCCTGACATTTAATCCGAGTAAAAATGATCTTTCTTAGATCAGTTAGGATCACCAATTTATTTTAAGAATGTGAAATGTCTGAATAATAGTAGAGAGAATTATTTATTTCAGCTTTTATTTCTTTCATCCCATTCCCAGTGGGTCAGAAGTTTACATACACTCAATTAGTATTTGGTAGCAATGCCTTTAAATTGTTTAACTTGGGTCAAACGTTTTGGGTAACCTTCCACAAGCTTCCCACAATAAGTTGGGTGAATTTTGGCCCATTCCTCCTGACAGAGCTGGTGTAACTGAGTCAGGTTTGTAGGCCTCCTTGCTCACACACACTTTTTCAGTTCTGCCCACACATTTTCTACAGGATTTGAGGTCAGGGCTTTGTGATGGCCACTCCAATACCTTGACTTTGTTGTCCTTAAGTCATTTTACCACAACTTTGAAAATATGCTTGGGGTCATTGTCCCTTTTTCCTCCAAACATAACGATGGTCATTATGGCCAAACTGTTGTATTTGTGTTTCATCAGACCAGAGGACATTTCTCCAAAAAGTGCAATCTTTGTCCCCATGTGCAGTTGCAAACCGTAGTCTGGCTTTTTTATGGCGGTTTTGGAGCAGTGGCTTCTCCCTTGCTGAGTGGCCTTTCAGGTTATGTCGATATAGGACTCGTTTTACTGTGGTTATCGATACTTTTGTACCTGTTTCCTCCAGCATCTTCACAAGGTCATTTGCTGTTGTTCTGGGATTGATTTGCACTTTTGGCACCAAAGTACGTTCATCTCTAGGAGACAGAACGCGTCTCCTTCCTGAGCGGTATGACGGCTGCGTGGTCCCATGGTGTTTATACTTGCGTACTATTGTTTGTACAGGTGAACGTGGAACCTTCAGGCTTTTGGAAATTGCTCCCAAGGATGAACCAGACTTGTGGAGGTCTACAATATTTTTTCTGAGGTCTTGGCTGAATTCTTTTGATTTTCAATGAGGTAGAAACTGAGCTGCACTTCCTAACCTCCTGCCAAATGTATGACCATATTAGAGACACATATTTCCCTCATATTACACAGATCCACAAAAAATGTGAAAACAAACCCAATTGTGATGGACTCCCATATCTACTGGGTGAAATACCACAGTGTTCCATCACAGCAGCAAGAATTGTGACCTGTTGCCACAAGAAAAGGTCAACCAGTGAAGAACAAACAAACACCATTGTAAATACAACCTATATTTATATTTATTTATTTTCCCTTTTGTACAATAACTACTTGTACATCATTACAACACTCTATATAGACAAAATATGACATTTGAAATTTCTTTATTCTTTTTGGAACTTCTGTAAGTGTAATGTTTACTTTTTATTGTTTATTTCATTTTTGTTTATTATGTTTCACTTGCTTTGGCAATGTTAACATATGTTTTCCATGACAATAAAGCCCTTGAATTGAATTGAGAGAGCGATGTCACACAGAGATTCAGAGAGAGAGAGATCACACAGCGATAGAGACAGAGATGATACAGAGAGACAGAGATGACACACAGAGATACAGAGAGAGAGAGAGATATCACACAGCGATAGAGACAGAGATGATACAGAGAGACAGAGATGACACACAGAGATACAGAGAGAGAGAGATATCACACAGCGATAGAGACAGAGATGATACAGAGAGACAGAGATGACACACAGAGAGAACAGAAAGACAATATGTTTACGCGGTGTGTGTGTGTGCGCGAGTGTATACCTCCTCTCTGTGTCCGGCAGGGTCCTCTACATGCACTAGGACCTCTCCCATCCCAGCACTGATTGTCTCCACTGTAAACACCGCCTTCTTCATCACAACGTTACCTACTGGCTCGATACCTGGAGAAAGAGAGAGAGGGAGAGAGAGAGAGATTGAGAGAATCAAAGCGACATTGTGATGGGTTATTGCACACTTATATTTTTATATGGTGGTGGTAGTAGTGGGTGGGTGGTGGGGCGGCAGGTAGCCTAGCGGTTAGAGCGTTGGGCCAGGAACCAAGAAGTCGCAGGTTCGAAAACCTGATCAGACAAGGTGAAAAATACTCCGTTGTGCCCTTGAGCAAGGCATTTAACCCTAAATTGCTCCAAGGGCGTCGTACTACTATGACTGACCTTGTAAAAAAAACACCTGTCTGGTGTATGTGACAAATAAAACATATATTTGATGATGAACGGTGTACCTGGTCCATATGCGCAGGCATTCTTGGGGTCGAGTCCGGGACAAAGGGGTGCGCCAGGTTTCAGTTTGGACTTGGGGAACTGGGACAGGTATGTCATCACGGAATGTTCATCTACATTGGGGTCAACGATTTCCTCTGGGGTTATCACCTAGGAAACCAGACCGGACACAATGTTTAGACACACACACACACCTGCAGAGGGTAGCAGGATCTGATTTTAAAACAATCCTGACCCCAACCCTACCAGACAGTCACCAGACAGTTACCAGACAGTTACCAGACAGTCATCTCCTCAGTCCACCACAACCCTACCAGACAGGGTACAGGTGACTGTCTGGTGTTTGTCTGGTAGGGTTGTGGTCGCCTGAGGAGATGACTGTCTGGTGTTTGTCTGGCAGGGTTGTGATGGCCTGAGGAGATGACTGTCTGGTGTTTGTCTGGTAGGGTTGTGGTCGCCTTCTGTAAAGATGAATAAGAGATAATGAGTGGGCTGGACATGATAGGTGATGAGTTCTGATTGGTCTGCCATTTAGTACGCTTCTGTCTATTGGAACTGGTCAGTATGGGTAGGTAATCCTTTCTAATGCAGCTTTTTATATATATATATATATCGCGTAGTAGAACTGCATAAGTGTTGCTCTCCACTTTCTGGAGGACCAAGTTTTGAAGTCAATGGAATTAGAGTACGATAGCTAAGGAGATGGCGAAAACACCAGTCTGGATTACATCTTCAAACTAAAGGGCAACCATGGCATCCGTGACAGAGAGGGAGAAGCGTCCATCCATGTATTCGGGTAAGATAGTCTAGCTAGCTACATTTCTGGATATTACTCATTTCTAATTTAGTCGGAAAGTCATTTTTCATTTCAAGTTAAAGTGTACTGTTAGCTAGCTAATATTATGTGTATGATCTGTGTAGTAATGTTATTTGTATCTCAGAGTCATTTGCTTTGCTAGTTATAGCCTAATGTTAGCTAGCTACATGGTTAGGAACATGGTTGTAGATTCATGCAGGACGTCATACATTTGGATTATGGTTCATTGTTTAGCTACGTGTCTTAACAAAATACTCCACTATGCAAGTAACCATTTCAATGGAATGTTCTTGATGTCACTGCGACAACTGTTGATAGACGAAGCTGGTAAATTCGCTCTGGCTATTTACTCTGATTTCAGACCACACTCGTCTGAGTGTGCCGGAATGCAGAACAACTGACGAATTTACCAACGCTCAAATGCACTGACACTACACATCCAAGTATATATAAACAAATTAGGAAAGACAAGACAAAAATATTATTGTTGTCTATCAACAATGACAAGCCACCGGGGTCTGACAGCTTGGATAGAAAATTACTGAGGATAATAGTGGACAATATTGCCACTCCTATCTGCCATATTTTCAGTTTAAGCCTACTAGAAAGTGTGTGCCCCCAAGTCTGGAGGGAAGCAAAAGTCATTCTGCTACCTCAGAATAGTAAAGCCCCCTTTATTTATTGGCTCAAATAGCCGACCAATCAGCCTGTTACCAACCCTTAGTAAACTTCTGGAAAAAATAGTGTTTGACCAGATACAGAGCTGTTTTACAGTAAACAAATTGACAACAGACTTTCAGCTTATAGGGAAGGACATTCAACAAGCACAGCACATATACAAATGACTGATGATTGGCTGAGAGAAATTGATGAAAAAAAGATTAGTGGGGATTAGTTTTGTTAGACTTCAGTTTGGCTTGTGACATTATCGATCATAGTCTGCTGCTGGAAAAACTGATGTGTCGTAGCTTTACACCACCTTCTATATTGTGGATAAAGAGTTACCTGTCTAACAGAACACAGAGGGTGTAATGGAAGCCTCTTTAATGGAAGCCTCTTCAACATAATCCAGGTAGAATTGGGAATTCCCCAGGGCAGCTATTTAGGCCCCTTACTTTTTCAATCTTTACTAATGACATGCCACTGACTTTGATTAAAGCACGTGTGTCTATGTACAGTTGAAATCGGAAGTTTACATACACTTAGGTTGGAGTCATTAAAACTCATTTTTCAACCACTCCACAAATGTCTTGTTAACAAACTATAGTTTCGGCAAGTTCGTTAGGACATCTACTTTGTGCAGAACACCAATCATTTTTCCAACAATTGTTTACAGACAGATTATTTCACTGTATCACAATTCCAGTGGGTCAGAAGTTTACATACACTAAGTTGACTGTGCCTTTAAAACAGCTTGGAAAATTCAAGACAATTATGTCATGGCTTTAGAAGCTTCTGATAGGCTAATTGACATCATTTGAGTCAATTGGAGGTGTACCTGTCGATGTATTTCAAGCCCTACCTTCATACTCAGTGCCTCTTTGCTTGACATCATGGGAAAATCAAAAGAAATCCGCCAAGACCTCAGAAAAAAATGATAGACCTCCACAAGTCTGGTTCATCCATGGGAGCAATTTCCAAACGCCTGAAGGGACGACGTTCATCTGTACAAACAATAGTATGCCTGTATAAATACCATGGGACCACGCAGCCATCATACCGCTCAGGAAGGAGACGCGTTCTGTCTCCTAGAGATGAAGGTACTTTGGTGTTAAAAGTGCAAATCAATCCCAGAACAACAGCAAAGGACTTTGTGCACATGCTGGAGTATCTATATCCACAGGAAAACAAGTCCTATATCGACATAACCTGAAAGGCCGCTCAGCAAGGAAGAAGCCCCTGCTCCAAAACCGTCATAAAAAAGCCTTCGGTTTGCAACTGCACATGGGGACAAAGATTGTACTTTTTGGAGAAATATCCTCTGGTCTGATGAAACAAAAATAGAACAGTTTGACCATAATGACCATCGTTATGTTTGCAGGAAAAAGGGGGAAGCTTGCAAGCCGAAGAACACCATCCTAACCGTGAAGAACGGGGGTTGCAGCATCATGTTGTAGGGGTGCTTTGCTGCAGGAGGGACTGGTGCACTTCTCAAAATAGATGGCATCATGAGGCAGGAAAATGATGTGGATATATTGAAGCAACATCTCAAGACATCAGTCAGGAAGTTAAAGCATGGTCGCAAATGGGTCTTCCAAATGGACAATGACCTCAAGCATACTTCCAATGTTGTGTCAAAATGGCTTAAGGACAACAAAGTCAAGGTATTGGAGTGGCCATCACAAAGCCCTGGCCTCAATCCTATAGAAAATGTGTGGGCAGAACTGAAAAAGTATGTGTGAGCAAGGAGGCCAACAAACCTGACTCAGTTACACCAGCTCTGTCAGGAGGAATGGGCCAAAATTCACCCAACTTATTGTGGGAAGCTTGTGGAAGGCTATCCGAAACGTTTGACCCAAGTTAAACAATGTAAAGGCAATGCTACCAAATACTAATTGAGTGTTTGTAAACTTCTGACCCACTGGGAATGTGATGAAAGAAATAAAAGCTGAAATAAATCATTCTCTCTACTATTATTCTGACATTTCACATTCTTAAAATAAAGTGGTGATCCTAACTGACCTAAGACAGGGACGTTTTACTAGGATTAAATTTCAAGAATTGTGAAAAACTGAGTTTAAATGTATTTGGCTAAGGTGTACGTAAACTTCCCACTTCAACTGTATGTGTCATGGTTGTCGTACTGTAGAGAAGACCAAGGCGCAGCGGGTTGCTCAACATCATAATTTATTAAATAATGAGAACATGGAAAAACAAGAAAATAACGAAGGACAAACCGACAGTTCTACAGGCTATATAGATACTTACAGCAGTGCAAAATAAAACAACCCACAACCCCAAGAGTAAAACACACACCTAATATATGACTCCCAATCAGGAACAACGATATCCAGCTGTTCCTGATCGGGAGTCACACAGACTAACACAGAAACAGAACAACTAGAAACTACATACAACACACAACTTCTGCCACGTCCTGACCAAATACTAAACAACTACTCCCTCTGCTGGTCAGGACGTGACAGTATGTGGATGACTCAACACAATACGCATCAGCTACTGCAGTGACTGAAATGTCTGCAACACTTAACCTGTTGGGGATAGGGGGCAGTATTTGCACGGCCGGATAAAAAACGTACCCGATTTAATCTGGTTACTACTCCTGCCCAGTAACTAGAATATGCATATAATTGTTTGATTTGCATAGAAAACACCCTAAAGTTTCTAAAACTGTTTGAATGGTGTCTGTGAGTATAACAGAACTCATATGGCAGGCAAAAACCTGAGAAGATTCTGTACAGGAAGTGCCCTCTCTGACCATTCCTTGAGCTTCTTGACTCTGTTTATTGAAGACTGAGGACCTTTGCTGTAAAGTGGAACTTCCTACGGCTCCCATAGGCTCTCAGAAGGCGGGAAAAAGCTGAATGATGTAATTCCAGCCCCAGGCTGAAACACATTAGCGCTTTTGGCAAGTGCTTTATCATAGGACAATGGGCTGAGGCGCGTGCACGAGTCGACCCCATGTTTTTATTTTCTTTCGTCTTTGAACCTAAACACAGATTCCCGGTCGGAATATTATCGCTTTTTTACGAGAAAAATGGCATAAAAATTGATTTTAAACAGCGGTTGACATGCTTCGAAGTACGGTAATGGAATATTTAGATTTTTTTTGTCACGAAATGCGTCGTGCGCGTCACCCTTCTTTACCATTCGGATAGTATCTTGAACGCATGAACAAAACAGAGGATATTTGAACATAACTATGGATTATTTTGAACCAAACCAACATTTGTTATTGAAGTAGAAGTCCTGGGAGTGCATTCTGACGAAGACAGCAAAGGTAATAACATTTTTCTTATAGTAAATCTGATTTTGGTGAGTGCTAAACTTGGTGGGAGTCTAAATAGCTAGCCCTGGGATGCCGGGCTATCTACTGAGAATATTGCAAAATGTGCTTTCACCGAAAAGCTATTTTAAAATCGGACATAGCGAGTGCATAGAGGAGTTCTGTATCTATAATTCTTAAAATAATTGTTATGTTTTTTGTGAACGTTTATCGTGAGTAATTTAGTAAATTCACCGGAAGTTTGCGGGGGGTATGCTAGTTCTGAACGTCACATGCTAATGTAAAAAGCTGGTTTTTGATATAAATATGAACTTGATTGAACAAAACATGCATGTATTGTATAACATAATGTCCTAGGGTTGTCATCTGATGAAGATCATCAAAGGTTAGTGCTGCATTTAGCTGTGGTTTGGGTTTATGTGACATTACATGCTAGCTTGAAAAATGGGTGTCTGATTATTTCTGGCTGGGTACTTTGCTGACATAATCTAATGTTTTGCTTTCGTTGTAAAGCCTTTTTGAAATCGGACAGTGTGGTTAGATTAACGAGAGTCTTGTCTTTAAAATGGTGTAAAATAGTCATATGTTTGAGAAATTGAAGTAATAGCATTTCTAAGGTATTTGAATAACGCGCCACGGGATTCAACTGGCTGTTGAGTAGGTGGGACGATTTCGTCCCGCCGACCCTAGAGAGGTTAACAAAGAGCTGCAGTTAGTTTCAGAATAGGTGGCAAGGAATACGTTAGTCCTAAATATTTCCAAAACTAAAATAATTGTATTTGGGACAAATCATTCACTAAACCCTAAACCTCAACTAAATATTGTAATGAATAATGTAGAATTTGAGCAAGTTGAGGAGACTGAACTGCTTGGAGTAACCCGGGATTGTAAACTGCCATGGTCAAAACATAAATGCTTTTGAACATTTAGAAAAGGCAAATAGCCGGGTGAAAATTGTATTAATTTAACACCATCCAACTGGTGGATAAGCTGGTGAATTTGGGTGTCAACTCTCTACTGATCAAGTGGATAAATAGTTTCCTTGTGAACCGTACTCAACAAGTGAAGTTTAACTCCGCCATCTCTACATTTAGAATGGTGAATATGGGAGCCCCTCAAGGTTGCGTACTTTCACCAATACTGTACACAAAACGATTGTCAAGCCTCTGCCGCAGCCCACACATTTTTTAAATTTGCAGGTGACATAGCTGTTGTGGGTTTCCTTCACCCACACCAAGCCTCTCCTCAAGGTTTTGACAGAGAAACGGCAACATTCGTCCAGTGGTGTGCAGATTAGTCTCTTGAAATAAATGTTAAGAAAACAAAAGAGATGGAAAGTGATTTCAGATGGAACAAAACACCACCACCCCCTACAAAGATCAATGGGGAATCACTCGATAGATATAAGTACCTGGGAATCGAAATAGACAAACTGAAATGACTGTGCATTTGCAAAGATAAAGAAATTGCAAAAGATCATGTTTTTACGCAAACTGAACCATTTCAATGCCGACGGTTATATCTGACAAATATTCTATAAGTCTGTCCTGCAGAGTGCTGTCCTTTGGTCTTATATGCGTGTTCGTAAACATGACCAAGTCAAGCTTCAGCGATTGATTAAGACGGGGGGAAGGATAATTGGTATAGATCAAGAATCAGCCACCAACCTGTACACAAAACTCATCCTCCTAAAACTTGAAAGCATTTTACAGGACAGTACTCAGGACAGTACTCACTCAAAATTCAGTCACAGCAGCAGCCAGACAAGGGGAAAGAGACTCCTTCCAAAGAAAATGAAAACAGATTGATATGGGGACAGTTATTCCAACAACAATTAGGCTGTATAATAGATAGTCTGTTGGTCCCTCCAGTATACAGCCTATTGCACTTTCACATTGAATGTGTAGCTATTGCACGTTGAACAAATAATTTTGTGTAGTTTGTGCTTTCATGTTTTCTGTACTGTATTTTTAAGCACATGACCAAATGAAGTTTGATCTGAATCTGAATAACAACAATAGCTAAGAGGTGGAAAAGTCTGTCTATAATAAAGCGTTGCTCTACCTTCTTAACAACACTATCAACAAGGCAGGTCCTACAGGCCCTAGTTTCTACCTTCTTAACAACACTATCAACAAGGCAGGTCCTACAGGCCCTAGTTTCTACCTTCTTAACAACACTATCAACAAGGCAGGTCCTACAGGCCCTAGTTTCTACCTTCTTAACAACACTATCAACAAGGCAGGTCCTACAGGCCCTAGTTTCTACCTTCTTAACAACACTATTAACAAGGCAGGTCCTACAGGCCCTAGTTTCTACCTTCTTAACAACACTATCAACAAGGCAGGTCCTACAGGCCCTAGTTTCTACCTTCTTAACAACACTATCAACAAGGCAGGTCCTACAGGCCCTAGTTTCTACCTTCTTAACAACACTATCAACAAGGCAGGTCCTACAGGCCCTAGTTTCTACCTTCTTAACAGCACTATCAACAAGGCAGGTCCTACAGGCCCTAGTTTCTACCTTCTTAACAACACTATCAACAAGGCAGGTCCTACAGGCCCTAGTTTCTACCTTCTTAACAACACTATTAACAAGGCAGGTCCTACAGGCCCTAGTTTCTACCTTCTTAACAACACTATTAACAAGGCAGGTCCTACAGGCCCTAGTTTCTACCTTCTTAACAACACTATCAACAAGGCAGGTCCTACAGGCCCTAGTTTCTACCTTCTTAACAACACTATCAACAAGGCAGGTCCTACAGGCCCTAGTTTCTACCTTCTTAACAACACTATCAACAAGGCAGGTCCTACAGGCTCTAGTTTCTACCTTCTTAACAACACTATCAACAAGGCAGGTCCTACAGGCTCTAGTTTCTACCTTCTTAACAACACTATCAACGAGGCAGGTCCTACAGGCCCTAGTTTCTACTCACTCGATAGAGTGACCACATATAAGTACCTGAGAATCAAAAACTGAATGATGTTTTTCTTTTCACAGCTACCTATGAACAGGCCCAGATCAAACGTAGACAGGCAGAGGAGACTTCTGATCTGCAGACGGACTCCGACATGGATGAAGAAGCGTCAGGACGTGATAGGGGTACAGCACTACTGGACTGATTTCTGAATAGTGTCCAGGATTTGGAGGTCATGGAGTGGTAGGTGTTATGAAAGGGATGTTTACAAAAAAAACATATTCTAGTATTGTATCCACTGTCACCAAGATAGAGCACTTTCAGTACATCTAGCAGAGGCTGTTATCCAGAGCGACTTACAGAAGCAATTAGGGTTACGTGCCTTCCTTCTTCAAGGCGACAGATTTTTCACCTAGTTAGCTTGGGGATTCGAACCAGCAATATTTCGGGTTTCAAATGCAAATTATATGCAAATGACCAAAATGATCATCATCAATTACGTCATCATCATCATCATCATCACACTTCTGTTCCTCAGTCCTGGACCTGAGAACCCAAAGGGTTTCTGATCCAACACACACACACTTGATTCAACACATCATCAAGCCTTCTAACTAAATAAGGTATGTGAGTGCTAGGGCAAAAAACCCAACATGTACACCCCTTTGGGACCAGGATTGGGGAGCACTGCTGACATGCACATGTTTGGGATCGTATACAGGGTGAGGAAAACAACGTGGATATCCGTAATTTGATTGAACTCTCTCTTTAAATCAGAGTTCCTGCATTACATTTGATCTGAGCATGTGCTATAAATAAACATGTATTTATTTCATAAAGACAACTGAATTTGTCATCTCTTAAGAGAAATTGCTTCGGCAGCAGCATCTGGGGCCTGCAGTGAGACTGAGAACAAACCCAGGTTGGTCCCAGGTGGCTAGCCCAATTGAGAATCCCACTGAGAATCCCATTCACAGCCTAATGTTTGTCCATATAGGTCTCACTACACAGCCATCCTTTACCCAGATGTAACCCATTTGGGTTAACCGCCAGGACAACATATGAAGCCCAACATTAACCCACATAAAGCCCAAAACAGAAACCACATCTGGGGCCAACATGGATACTGAGGGCAAAACGATGTACCTGTTGGGTTTCCCTCATGGGGACTGTGGAAAAGCCCTTTCATTAATAACCCATATGGGTCCCACATGGAGATGTTGGCTGGGCTGTTGGAGTCATGCAAAGTCACGCAGTCGTGGGTGAACAGGGAGAACAGGAGGGGACTAAGCGCAAACCCCTGGGGGGCCCCTATGTTGAGGGTCAGCGTTGCAGAGGTGTTGTTGCCTACCCTCACTGACTGGGGGCGTCCCGTCAGGAAGTCCAGGATCCAGTTGCGGAGAGAGGTGCTTGGTACGGCACTATGGTGTTGAACGCTGAGCTGTAGTCAATGAACAGTATTCTCAAATAGGTGTTCCTTTTGTCCAGGTGGGTGAGGGCAGTGTGGAGTGCAATAGAGATTGCGTCATCTGTGGATCTGTGTGAATTGGAGTGGGTCAAGGGTTACTCTTACCTTACCGTATACTCTACAAAAAAAATAATTGTCGACCAAGAGTGGTCTGTTCTTTCGACCAATCGATTGGTAGACATGTTAAAACGTCTATTTTTCATATACAGTGTTTTAATCAACTGCAGGACAGTCAAGACACATCCTAGGTGTTTTAATCAACTGCAGGACAGTCAAGACACATCCTAGGTGTTTTAATCAACTGCAGGACAGTCAAGACACATCCTAGGTGTTTTAATCAACTGCAGGACAGTCAAGACACATCCTAGGTGTTTTAATCAACTACAGTATACCAACCATACCAACCTTACACACAAACACTCATTCTACCAACCCTGTCAAGATGCCAACTTTACACACAGACACGCTGCACACGTAATTAGCCAAACGCCACAGAGGACAGTGATTACAGTAATGCCACTATCTGTAATAGGGTACCTGAGGGGGTCGTTAGCCTGACTATATAGAGAACAGTTTAATGGTTAGCATAACTAGCGTACCTGAGGGATACCCATCTAGTTGTTAGCCAGTTAGCCTGACTATATAGAGAACGGTTTAATGGTTAGCATAACTAGCTCCCCTGGGGGATACCCATCTAGTTGTTAGCCAGTTAGCCTGACTATATAGAGAACAGTTTAATGGTTAGCATAGCTAGCGTACCTGAGGGATACCCATCTAGTTGTTAGCCAGTTAGCCTGACTATATAGAGAACAGTTTAATGGTTAGCATAGCTAGCGTACCTGAGGGATACCCATCTAGTCGTTAGCCAGTTATCCTGACTCCATAGAGAAGAGTGTGATGGCTAGTGTACCTGAGGGATGCCCAGCCAGTTAACAGCCTGTTTCATGGCTTCCCGGGCGTTGTCCACTGGTTTACTTTGGTCCCACTGGTTCCAGTCTGGACACAGGCCTACAACACAACACACACACACACACACACACACACACACACACACACACACACACACACACACACACACACACACACACACACATACCGTACCAGTCAAAAGTTTGGACACATCTACTCATCCCAGAGTTTTCCTGTAGTTTTACTATTTTCTCTACATTGTAGAATAATAGTGAAGACATCAAAACTATGAAATAACACATATCTTAAACAAATCAAAATATATTTTATATTTGAGATTCTTCAAAGTAGCCACCCTTTGCCTTGATGACAGCTTTGCACACTCTTGGCATTATCTCAACCAGCTTCACCTGGAATGTTTTTCCAACAGTCTTGAAGGAGTTCCCACATATGCTGAGAACTTCATGGCTGCTTTTCCTTCACTTTGCGGTCTGACTCATTGAGGTCAGGTGATTGTGGATGCCAGGTGGAGACCAGGTCATCTGATAAAGCACTCAATCACTCTCCTTCTTGGTCAAAAAGCCCTTACACTGCCTGGAGGTATGTTGGCTCATTGTCCTGTTGAAAAGCAAATGATAGTGGGACTAAGCGCAAACCAGATGGGATGGCATATCCCATCTGATGGCATATCCCATCTGCAGAATACTATGGTAGCCATGCTGGTTAAGTGCGCTTTGAATTCTAAATAAATCACTGACAGTGTCACCAGCAAAGCACCCCCACACCTCCTCCTCCATGCTTCACGGTGGGAACCACACATGCTAAGATCATCCGTTCACCTACTCTGCGTCTCACAAAGACATGGAGGTTGGAACCAGAAATCTCAAATTTGGACTCATCAGACCAAAGGACAGATTTCCACCGGTCTAATGTCCATTGCTTGTGTTTCTTGGCCCAAGCAAGTCTCTTCTTCTTATTGGTGTCCTTTACTAGTGGTTTCTTTGCAGCAATTCAACCATGAAGGCCTGATTCACACAGTCTCCTCTGAACAGTTGATGTTGAGATGTGTCTGTTACTTGAACTCTGAAGCATTTATTTGGGCTGCAATTTCTGAGGCTGGTAACTCTAATGAACTTATCCTCTGCAGCAGAGGTAACTCTGGGTCTTCCTTTCCTGTGGCGGTCCTCATGAGAGCCAGTTTCATCATAGCGCTTGATGGTTTTCTCGACTGCACTTGAAGAAACTTTCAAAGTTTTTGAAATTTTCCAGATTGACTGACCTTCATCTCTTAAAGTGATGATGGACTGTCATTTCCCTTTGCTTATTTGAGCTCTTCTTGCCATAATATGGACTTGGTCTTTTACCAAATATGAAGCTGGCTGAGAGAATGCCAAGAGTGTGCAAAGCTGTCATCAAGGCAAAGGGTGGCTACTTAGAAGAATCTCAAATCTAAAATATATTTGATTTGTATAACACTTTATTGGTTACTACATGATTTTCATTTTTGTTATTAAACAACTAATTGTCTGATGTCGGTTCAATTACTTGAATTCCATTTAGTACAGTTTTTGTAAACCCAACATGCTGTTTCTCTAGAGAGAAATCAAATTATTAATGGGAGAAATCTAATGGGAGAAATCTGAGAAAATAATAACTATGTGGGGGTCTGTCACGATTGTTGTAGAGAGAGGGGACCAAAGTGCAGCGTGTGTGTAGTTCCACATTTTATTTACTCTGTGAAACTCATGCAATACATCAAAATAACTGAATAGACAAAAACAGAAAACCGTGACGCAGAGGAGAACAAACACTACTCAAAAATAATCACCCACAAAACCCAGGAAGAAAAACCCCTACTTAAATATAATCTCCAATTAGAGACAACGAGGACCAGCTGCCTCCAATTGGAGATCATCCCAAACAAGCCAACATAGAAATACAAAAACTAGAACCTAAGAACATAGAAATAGAAAACATAGAAAAACACAAAACACCCCGTCACGCCCTGACCTACTCTACCATAGAAAATAACATCTTACTATGGTCAGGACGTCCCCCTGAAATTAATAGTATTTTTAAAACCATTTTCCTCTAATTCTACGTAATTTCTCAAAAGGGAATCCATGTTTACTTGACAGAATATCAACTTTTTTCTTAGGTTTTTGCTACAATAAATCAATTGAAAGAGTAGGCTAGACTAGTTTTTCTGACTAAATTACTAATCTACCGCCTTCCCTCAAAGTCCCACCCATAGTGATTGATTGACAAGTCTGAAACCTTATCAACTCTGTCTCATAAACATCCTGCCCCCTCCCCTGACAATCCCTCCTACAGTGATTGATTGACAGGCTAAACTGTTAAAGGGATAATTCACCCAAATTACACATTGGTTTCCTTACCCTAATTGTCCACAGCAGCAGAGCCAATAAAATACATAATTTGAAGAACAAACATCAATGTGGCAATTCATGTCTTGCAGTAAAACTGTAAATATGACTTTAATCAAGAATACCAATTTAATGTGATGAACAAAATATAAACGCAACATGCTACAATTTCTAAGATTTTACTGAGTTACAGTTCATAAAAGGAAATCAGTCAATTTAAATTAATTAATAGGCCTTAATCTATGTATTTCACATGACTGAGAATACAGATACGCATCTGTTTGTCAGAAATACACCACATGACCAAAAGTATGTGGTCACCTACTCGTCGAACATCTCATTCCAAAATCATGGCCATTAATATAGAGTTGGTCCCCCTTTGCTGCTATAACAGCCTCCACTCTTCTGGGAAGGCTTACCACTAGATGTTGGAACATTGCTGCGGGGAACATTGCTTCCATTCAGCGACAAGAACATTAATGAGGTCGGGCACTAATGTTAGGCGATTAGGCCTGGCTCGCAGTCAGCGTTCCAATTCATACCAAAGGTGTTCGATGGGGTTGAGGTCAGGGCTCTGTGCAGGCCAGTCAAGTTCTTTCACACTGATCTAGACAAACCATTTCTGTCTGGACCTCGCTTTGAGCACAGGGGGCATTGTCATGCGGAAACAGGAAAGGGCCTTCCCCAAACTGTTGCCACAAAGTTGGAAGGACAGAATCGTCTAGAATGCAATTGTATGCTATAGTGTTAAGATTTCCCTTCATTGGAACTAAGGGGCCCAAACAATGAAAAAACAGCCCCTAACCATTATTCCTCCTCCACCGAACTTTACAGTTGGCACTATGCATTCGGGCAGGTAGTGTTCTGCTGACATCTGCATTGGGACAAACCCAGATTCGTCCGTCAGACTGCCAGATGGTGAAGCGTGATTCATCACTCCAGAGATCGCCTTCCCACTGCTCCAGAGTCCAACGGCGGCGAGGTTTGCACCACTCCAGCAGACGCTTGGCATTGAGCATGGTGATCTTAGACTTGTGTGCGGCTGCTCGGCAATGGAAACCCATTTCATGAAGCTCCTGATGAACAGTTCTAGTATTGACGTTGCTTCCAGAAGCAGTTTGGAACTTGGTAGTGGAGTGTTGCAACCAAGGACAGACGATTGTTACGCACTTCAGTACTCGGTGGTCCCGTTCTGTGAGCTTGTGTGGCCTACCACTTCACGGCTGAGCCGTTGTTGATCCTAGACGTTTCCACTTCACAATAGCAGCACTTACAGTTGACTAGGGGCAGCTCTAGCAGGGCAGAAATTTGACGAATTGACTTGTTGGAAAGGTGGCATCCTATGACGGTCAATGCTGAAAGTCACTGAGCTCTTCAGTAAGGCCATTCTACTGTCAGTGTTTGTCTATGGAGATTACATGGCTGTGTGCTTGATTCTATACACCTGTCCGCAACGGGTGTGGCTGAAATATCCAAATCGGCTCATTTTAAAAAAAAGGGTAGGGTCGTGGATCAGAAAACTAAGTCATTTTCTGGTTTGACCACCATTTGCCTGTAAAGCAACACATCTCCTTCGCATAGAGTTGATCAGGCTGTTGATTGTGGCCTGTGGAATGTTGTCCCACTCCTCTTCAATGGCTGTGCGAAGTTGCTGGATATTGGCGGGAACTGGAACACTCTGTCTTACACGTCGATCCAGAGTATCCCAAACATCCTCAATTGGTGACATGACTGGTGAGTATGCAGGGCCATAGAAGATCTGGGATATTTTCAGGTTCCAGGAATTGTGTACAGATCCTTGCGATATGGGGCTGTGCGTTATCATGCTGAAACATGAGATTCTGGCAAATGAATGGCACGACAATGGGCCGCCGGATCTCGCCACGGTATATCTCTGTGCATTCACATTGCCATCGTTAAAATCCAATTGTGTTGGTTGTCCGTAGCTTATGCCTCCCCCATACCATAACCCCACCGCCACCATGGGACACTCTGTTCAAAATATTGACATCAGAAAACCACTTGTCCACACAACGCCATACACGTGGTCTGCGGTTGTGAGGCCGGTTGGACATACTGCCAAATTCTCTTTAATAACGTTGGAGGCGGCTTATGGTAGAGAAATGAACATTAATTTCTCTGGCAACAGCTCTGGTGGACATTCCTGCAGTCAGCATGACAATCCCTCAAAGATTGAGACATTTGTGGCATTGTGTTGTTCGACAAAACTGCACATTTTAGAGTGGCCTTTTATTGTCCCCAGCACGAGGTGCACCTGTGTAATGATCAGGCTGTTTAAATCAACTTATTGATATGCCACACCTGTCAGGTGGATGGATTATCTTGGCAAAGGAGAAATGCTCACTAACAGGGATATAAACACATTTGTGCACAACAATTGGAGAGAAATAAGCTGTTTAACAGTCTGATAGCTTTGAGATAGAAGTTGTTTTTCAGTCTCTCGGTCCCTGTACTGACCTCGCCTTCTGGATGATAGCGGGGTGAACACTCAGTGTCAGAATGGGTAATTAACAAAAAGCTGTTCTTAAATACATCTAAAATCAAAAGCATTGTATTTGGTTCAAAGTATTCTCTCAGACCTAAACCTCAACTGGAGTTATACATGAAGGGTGTGACCATTGGCCAAGTTGAAGAAGCTGAACTCCTAGGAGTAACATTGGATGGTCAGTTATCATGGTCAAGTTGTATTGACAAAGTTGTTGTGAAGATGGGGAGCGGTACACCACGTCACCAAATGTGTGTGGACACCTGCTTCAAATTAGTGGATTCGGCTATTTCAGCCACACCCTATGCTGACAGGTGTATAAAATCGAGCACCCGGCCATAGACAAACATTGGCAGTAGAATGGCCTTAATGAAGTGCTCAGTGACTTTCAACGTGGCACCATCATAGGATGCCACCTTTCCAACAAGACCCCAGGTAGAGTAGCTGCTGCATGTTCAGTATCTAATGGGACCCCAGGAAGAGTAGCTGCTGCATGTTCAGTAGTTAATGAACCCCAGGAAGAGTAGCTGCTGCATGTTCAGTAGTTAATGAACCCCAGGAAGAGTAGCTGCTGCATGTTCAGTAGTTAATGAACCCCAGGAAGAGTAGCTGCTGCATGTTCAGTAGTTAATGGACCCCAGGAAGAGTAGCTGCTGCATGTTCAGTAGTTAATAGACCCCAGGAAGAGTAGCTGATGCATGTTCAGTAGTTAATGGACCCCACGAAGAGTAGCTGCTGCATGTTCAGTAGTTAATGGACCCCAGGAAGAGTAGCTGCTGCATGTTCAGTAGTTAATGGACCCCAGGAAGAGTAGCTGCTGCATGTTCAGTAGTTAATGAACCCCAGGAAGAGTAGCTGCTGCATGTTCAGTAGTTAATGGACCCCAGGAAGAGTAGCTGCTGCATGTTCAGTAGTTAATGAACCCCAGGAAGAGTAGCTGCTGCATGTTCAGTAGTTAATGGACCCCAGGAAGAGTAGCTGCTGTATGTTCAGTAGTTAATGAACCCCAGGAAGAGTAGCTGCTGCATGTTCAGTAGTTAATGGACCCCAGGAAGAGTAGCTGCTGCATGGACTGACCACCTGCTCTGATTCTCCGTAGCCCACATGCACTCCCACGTGTATTAGTTCTTATTGTTGTTGCATTGTCCAGAAGGAAGCTGCGAGAAAGCATTTGGTTGGACGGTGTATACCATGTGAATCCCATTCACACGACTAATAAAACTTGATGGTTATGACCATAATTGGTGATTATGATGAATTAATAGCCCTAATTAATGATCACGTAGCCAGTTGTGTTCTGTATATTACAGCATGACCATTTACCAACTGACCCCCTCCCCATCTCAGCATCACCATTTACCAACTGACCCCCCTGTCCTCTCCATCTCAGAGTGACCATTTACCAACTGACCCCCCTCTCCTCTCCATCTCAGCATCACCATTTACCAACTGACCCCCCTCTCCTCTCCATCTCAGCATCACCATTTACCAACTGACCCCCTGTCCTCTCCATCTCAGCATCACCATTTACCAACTGACCCTCCTCTCCTCTCCATCTCAGCATCACCATTTACCAACTGACCCTCCCCTCCTCTCCTCTCCATCTCAGCATCACCATTTACCAACTGACCCTCCTCTCCTCTCCATCTCAGCATCACCATTTACCAACTGACCCCCCTCTCCTCTCCATCTCAGCATCACCATTTACCAACTGACCCTCCTCTCCTCTCCATCTCAGCATCACCATTTACCAACTGACCCTCCCCTCCTCTCCTCTCCATCTCAGCATCACCATTTACCAACTGACCCTCCCCTCCTCTCCTCTCCATCTCAGCATCACCATTTACCAACTGACCCTCCCCTCCTCTCCTCTCCATCTCAGCATCACCATTTACCAACTGACCCCCCCTCTTCTCTCCATCTCTCTCCCTTCCCCTCTCTTCCCAGATAGAGTTATATGTAACATCCACACTATTAAACAGACTTCCCTCCCTCTTTCTTTTCCCCCTCCCCCACAAACCCTGAAATCACCCCCCCCTCCCCCCACAAACCCTGAAATCACCCCCCTCCCCCTCCCCACACAAACCCTGAAATCACACCCCCTCCCTCCACAAACCATGAAATCACCCCCCCTCCCCACACAAACCCTGAAATCACCCCCCTCCCCCCCAAAAAGCCCTGAAATCACACCCCCTCCCCCCACAAACCCTGAAATCACCCCCCTCCCCACACAAACCCTGAAATCTCCCCCCTCCCCCAAAAAGCCCTGAAATCACACCCCCTCCCCCACAAACCCTGAAAACACCCCCCCTCCCTCCCCACACAAACCCTGAAATCACCGCCCCTCCCCCAAAAACCCCTGAAATCACCGCCCCTCCCCACACAAACCCTGAAATCACCCCCCTCCCCCCTCCCCCACAAACCTTGAAATCACCCCCCCCCTCCCCACACAAACCCTGAAATCACCCCCCTCCCCACAAACCCTGAAATCACCCCCCTCCCCACACACACCCTGAAATCACCCCCCCTCCCCACAAACCCTGAAATCACCCCCCCCTCCCCACACAAACCCTGAAATCACCCCCCCTCCCCACAAACCCTGAAATCACCCCCCCTCCCCACACAAACCCTGAAATCACCCCCCCTCCCCACACAAACCCTGAAATCACCCCCCCCTCCCCATACAAACCCCTGAAATCACCCCCCCTCCCCACACAAACCCTGAAATCACCCCCCCTCCCCACACAAACCCTGAAATCACCCCCCCTCCCCACACAAACCCTGAAATCACCCCCCTCCCCATACAAACCCTGAAATCACCCCCCCTCCCCACACAAACCCTGAAATCACCCCCCTCCCCTCCCCCACAAACCCTGAAATGACCCCCCCACACACAAACCCTGAAATCACCCCCCCTCCCCCCACAAACCCTGAAATCACCCCCCCTCCCCCCTCCCCACACAAACCCTGAAATCACCCCCCCACACACACACACACCCTGAAATCACTTACACCCCCCAAAAACCCTACAATGCTCGGCCACTCTCTGACCTGACCCTTAACCCCTAACCTCTAACCCCTGACCCCTAACCTCTAATCCCTGACCTCTAACCTCTAACCCCTAACCTCTAACCCCTGACCCCTAACCTCTAACCACTGACCCCTAACCTCTAACCCCTGACCCCTAACCTCTAACCCCTGACCCCTAACCTCTAACCCCTGACCCCTAACCTCTAACCCCTGACCCCTAACCTCTAACCCCTGACCCCTAACCTCTAATCCCTGACCCCTAACCTCTAACCCCTGACCCCTAACCTCTAAACCCTTACCCCTAACCTCTAACCCCTGACCCCTAACCCCTAAACCCTAAACTCTAACCCCTGACCCCTAACCTCTAATCCCTTATCCCTAACCTCTAACCCCTGACCCCTAACCTCTAATCCCTTATCCCTAACCTCTAACCCCTGACCCCTAACCTCTAATCCCTGACCCCTAACCTCTAATCCCTGAGCCCTAACCTCTAACCCCTGACCCCTAACCTACCCGGAGCACAGCTGTTGACCAGTGCCCCCAGCGCCCTGCCGCTCTGCCAGTCTCTGCTGAAGTTGTGGATGGAGATCTCTGGGAGCTTGTTCTGGATCCATCCCAGAAGCCTCTGTTTCGGGGTCTTGTGCTGGCCGTCTCCCCCCATCTCCTCCTCGTCCCACATGGGCATGGAGATGGAGTAGTGGAGGATCAGAGTCCACACCATGCCCAGGATCAGCTTCAGGTTACCATCTACTATGGCCTTGGAGTCTGGAGGAGGAGACAGTAATATATAGGATCAGCTTCAGGTTACCATCTACTATGGCCTTGGAGTCTGGAGGAGACAGTAATATATAGGATCAGCTTCAGGTTACCATCTACTATGGCCTTGGAGTCTGGAGGAGACAGTAATATATAGGATCAGCTTCAGGTTATCATCCACTATGGCCTTGGAGTCTGGAGGAGACACAGTAATATATAGGATCAGCTTCAGGTTACCATCTACTATGGCCTTGGAGTCTGGAGGAGAGACAGTAATATATAGGATCAGCTTCAGGTTACCATCTACTATGGCCTTGGAGTCTGGAGGAGACAGTAATATATAGGATTAGCTTCAGGTTACCATCTACTATGGCCTTGGAGTCTGGAGGAGAGACAGTAATATATAGGATCAGCTTCAGGTTACCATCTACTATGGCCTTGGAGTCTGGAGGAGAGACAGTAATATATAGGATCAGCTTCAGGTTACCATCTACTATGGCCTTGGAGTCTGGAGGAGAGACAGTAATATATAGGATCAGCTTCAGGTTACCATCTACTATGGCCTTGGAGTCTGGAGGAGAGACAGTAATATATAGGATTAGCTTCAGGTTACCATCTACTATGGCCTTGGAGTCTTGAGGAGACAGTAATATATAGGATCAGCTTCAGGTTATCATCCACTATGGCCTTGGAGTCTGGAGGAGACACAGTAATATATAGGATCAGCTTCAGGTTACCATCTACTATGGCCTTGGAGTCTGGAGGAGAGACAGTAATATATAGGATCAGCTTCAGGTTACCATCTACTATGGCCTTGGAGTCTGGAGGAGAGACAGTGATATATAGGATCAGCTTCAGGTTACCATCTACTATGGCCTTGGAGTCTGGAGGAGACAGTAATATATAGGATCAGCTTCAGGTTACCATCTACTATGGCCTTGGAGTCTGGAGGAGAGACAGTAATATATAGGATCAGCTTCAGGTTACCATCTACTATGGCCTTGGAGTCTGGAGGAGAGACAGTAATATATAGGATCAGCTTCAGGTTACCATCTACTATGGCCTTGGAGTCTGGAGGAGACAGTAATATATAGGATCAGCTTCAGGTTACCATCTACTATGGCCTTGGAGTCTGGAGGAGAGACAGTAATATATAGGATCAGCTTCAGGTTACCATCTACTATGGCCTTGGAGTCTGGAGGAGAGACAGTAATATATAGGATCAGCTTCAGGTTACCATCTACTATGGCCTTGGAGTCTGGAGGAGACAGTAATATATAGGATCAGCTTCAGGTTACCATCTACTATGGCCTTGGAGTCTGGAGGAGACAGTAATATATAGGATCAGCTTCAGGTTACCATCTACTATGGCCTTGGAGTCTGGAGGAGACAGTAATATATAGGATCAGCTTCAGGTTACCATCTACTATGGCCTTGGAGTCTGGAGGAGACAGTAATATATAGGATCAGCTTCAGGTTACCATCTACTATGGCCTTGGAGTCTGGAGGAGAGACAGTGATATATAGGATCAGCTTCAGGTTACCATCTACTATGGCCTTGGAGTCTGGAGGAGAGACAGTAATATATAGGATCAGCTTCAGGTTACCATCTACTATGGCCTTGGAGTCTGGAGGAGACAGTAATATATAGGATCAGCTTCAGGTTACCATCTACTATGGCCTTGGAGTCTGGAGGAGAGACAGTAATATATAGGATCAGCTTCAGGTTACCATCTACTATGGCCTTGGAGTCTGGAGGAGAGACAGTAATATATAGGATCAGCTTCAGGTTACCATCTACTATGGCCTTGGAGTCTTGAGGAGAGACAGTAATATATAGGATCAGCTTCAGGTTACCATCTACTATGGCCTTGGAGTCTGGAGGAGACAGTAATATATAGGATCAGCTTCAGGTTACCATCTACTATGGCCTTGGAGTCTGGAGGAGAGACAGTAATATATAGGATCAGCTTCAGGTTACCATCTACTATGGCCTTGGAGTCTGGAGGAGACAGTAATATATAGGATCAGCTTCAGGTTACCATCTACTATGGCCTTGGAGTCTGGAGGAGACAGTAATATATAGGATCAGCTTCAGGTTACCATCTACTATGGCCTTGGAGTCTGGAGGAGAGACAGTAATATATAGGATCAGCTTCAGGTTACCATCTACTATGGCCTTGGAGTCTGGAGGAGACAGTAATATATAGGATCAGCTTCAGGTTACCATCTACTATGGCCTTGGAGTCTGGAGGAGACAGTAATATATAGGATCAGCTTCAGGTTATCATCCACTATGGCCTTGGAGTCTGGAGGAGACACAGTAATATATAGGATCAGCTTCAGGTTACCATCTACTATGGCCTTGGAGTCTGGAGGAGACAGTAATATATAGGATCAGCTTCAGGTTACCATCTACTATGGCCTTGGAGTCTGGAGGAGAGACAGTAATGTATAGGATCAGCTTCAGGTTACCATCTACTATGGCCTTGGAGTCTGGAGGAGAGACAGTAATATATAGGATCAGCTTCAGGTTACCATCTACTATGGCCTTGGAGTCTGGAGGAGAGACAGTAATATATAGGATCAGCTTCAGGTTACCATCTACTATGGCCTTGGAGTCTGGAGGAGACAGTAATGTATAGGATCAGCTTCAGGTTACCATCTACTATGGCCTTGGAGTCTGGAGGAGACAGTAATATATAGGATCAGCTTCAGGTTATCATCCACTATGGCCTTGGAGTCTGGAGGAGACACAGTAATATATAGGATCAGCTTCAGGTTACCATCTACTATGGCCTTGGAGTCTGGAGGAGAGACAGTAATATATAGGATCAGCTTCAGGTTACCATCTACTATGGCCTTGGAGTCTGGAGGAGACAGTAATATATAGGATCAGCTTCAGGTTACCATCTACTATGGCCTTGGAGTCTGGAGGAGACAGTAATATATAGGATCAGCTTCAGGTTACCATCTACTATGGCCTTGGAGTCTGGAGGAGAGACAGTGATATATAGGATCAGCTTCAGGTTACCATCTACTATGGCCTTGGAGTCTGGAGGAGAGACAGTGATATATAGGATCAGCTTCAGGTTACCATCTACTATGGCCTTGGAGTCTGGAGGAGAGACAGTAATATATAGGATCAGCTTCAGGTTACCATCTACTATGGCCTTGGAGTCTGGAGGAGACAGTAATATATAGGATCAGCTTCAGGTTACCATCTACTATGGCCTTGGAGTCTGGAGGAGACAGTAATATATAGGATCAGCTTCAGGTTACCATCTACTATGGCCTTAGAGTCTGGAGGAGAGACAGTAATATATAGGATCAGCTTCAGGTTACCATCTACTATGGCCTTGGAGACTGGAGGAGAGACAGTAATATATAGGATCAGCTTCAGGTTACCATCTACTATGGCCTTGGAGTCTGGAGGAGACAGTAATATATAGGATCAGCTTCAGGTTACCATCTACTATGGCCTTGGAGTCTGGAGGAGACAGTAATATATAGGATCAGCTTCAGGTTACCATCTACTATGGCCTTGGAGTCTGGAGGAGAGACAGTAATATATAGGATCAGCTTCAGGTTACCATCTACTATGGCCTTGGAGTCTGGAGGAGAGACAGTAATATATAGGATCAGCTTCAGGTTACCATCTACTATGGCCTTGGAGTCTGGAGGAGAGACAGTAATATATAGGATCAGCTTCAGGTTACCATCTACTATGGCCTTGGAGTCTGGAGGAGACAGTAATATATAGGATCAGCTTCAGGTTACCATCTACTATGGCCTTGGAGTCTGGAGGAGAGACAGTAATATATAGGATCAGCTTCAGGTTACCATCTACTATGGCCTTGGAGTCTGGAGGAGACAGCAATATATAGGATCAGCTTCAGGTTACCATCTACTATGGCCTTGGAGTCTGGAGGAGACAGTAATATATAGGATCAGCTTCAGGTTATCATCCACTATGGCCTTGGAGTCTGGAGGAGACACAGTAATATATAGGATCAGCTTCAGGTTACCATCTACTATGGCTTTGGAGTCTGGAGGAGACAGTAATATATAGGATCAGCTTCAGGTTACCATCTACTATGGCCTTGGAGTCTGGAGGAGAGACAGTAATGTATAGGATCAGCTTCAGGTTACCATCTACTATGGCCTTGGAGTCTGGAGGAGACAGTAATGTATAGGATCAGCTTCAGGTTACCATCTACTATGGCCTTGGAGTCTGGAGGAGACAGTAATATATAGGATCAGCTTCAGGTTATCATCCACTATGGCCTTGGAGTCTGGAGGAGACACAGTAATATATAGGATCAGCTTCAGGTTACCATCTACTATGGCCTTGGAGTCTGGAGGAGAGACAGTAATATATAGGATCAGCTTCAGGTTACCATCTACTATGGCCTTGGAGTCTGGAGGAGACAGTAATATATAGGATCAGCTTCAGGTTACCATCTACTATGGCCTTGGAGTCTGGAGGAGACAGTAATATATAGGATCAGCTTCAGGTTACCATCTACTATGGCCTTGGAGTCTGGAGGAGAGACAGTGATATATAGGATCAGCTTCAGGTTACCATCTACTATGGCCTTGGAGTCTGGAGGAGAGACAGTGATATATAGGATCAGCTTCAGGTTACCATCTACTATGGCCTTGGAGTCTGGAGGAGAGACAGTAATATATAGGATCAGCTTCAGGTTACCATCTACTATGGCCTTGGAGTCTGGAGGAGACAGTAATATATAGGATCAGCTTCAGGTTACCATCTACTATGGCCTTGGAGTCTGGAGGAGACAGTAATATATAGGATCAGCTTCAGGTTACCATCTACTATGGCCTTAGAGTCTGGAGGAGAGACAGTAATATATAGGATCAGCTTCAGGTTACCATCTACTATGGCCTTGGAGACTGGAGGAGAGACAGTAATATATAGGATCAGCTTCAGGTTACCATCTACTATGGCCTTGGAGTCTGGAGGAGACAGTAATATATAGGATCAGCTTCAGGTTACCATCTACTATGGCCTTGGAGTCTGGAGGAGACAGTAATATATAGGATCAGCTTCAGGTTACCATCTACTATGGCCTTGGAGTCTGGAGGAGAGACAGTAATATATAGGATCAGCTTCAGGTTACCATCTACTATGGCCTTGGAGTCTGGAGGAGAGACAGTAATATATAGGATCAGCTTCAGGTTACCATCTACTATGGCCTTGGAGTCTGGAGGAGAGACAGTAATATATAGGATCAGCTTCAGGTTACCATCTACTATGGCCTTGGAGTCTGGAGGAGACAGTAATATATAGGATCAGCTTCAGGTTACCATCTACTATGGCCTTGGAGTCTGGAGGAGAGACAGTAATATATAGGATCAGCTTCAGGTTACCATCTACTATGGCCTTGGAGTCTGGAGGAGACAGTAATATATAGGATCAGCTTCAGGTTACCATCTACTATGGCCTTGGAGTCTGGAGGAGACAGTAATATATAGGATCAGCTTCAGGTTATCATCCACTATGGCCTTGGAGTCTGGAGGAGACACAGTAATATATAGGATCAGCTTCAGGTTACCATCTACTATGGCCTTGGAGTCTGGAGGAGACAGTAATATATAGGATCAGCTTCAGGTTACCATCTACTATGGCCTTGGAGTCTGGAGGAGAGACAGTAATGTATAGGATCAGCTTCAGGTTACCATCTACTATGGCCTTGGAGTCTGGAGGAGACAGTAATATATAGGATCAGCTTCAGGTTACCATCTACTATGGCCTTGGAGTCTGGAGGAGAGACAGTAATATATAGGATCAGCTTCAGGTTACCATCTACTATGGCCTTGGAGTCTGGAGGAGACAGTAATATATAGGATCAGCTTCAGGTTACCATCTACTATGGCCTTGGAGTCTGGAGGAGACAGTAATATATAGGATCAGCTTCAGGTTATCATCCACTATGGCCTTGGAGTCTGGAGGAGACACAGTAATATATAGGATCAGCTTCAGGTTACCAGCTACTATGGCCTTGGAGTCTGGAGGAGAGACAGTAATATATAGGATCAGCTTCAGGTTACCATCTACTATGGCCTTGGAGTCTGGAGGAGACAGTAATATATAGGATCAGCTTCAGGTTACCATCTACTATGGCCTTGGAGTCTGGAGGAGACAGTAATATATAGGATCAGCTTCAGGTTACCATCTACTATGGCCTTGGAGTCTGGAGGAGAGACAGTGATATATAGGATCAGCTTCAGGTTACCATCTACTATGGCCTTGGAGTCTGGAAGTAGAGACAGTGATATATAGGATCAGCTTCAGGTTACCATCTACTATGGCCTTGGAGTCTGGAGGAGACAGTAATATATAGGATCAGCTTCAGGTTACCATCTACTATGGCCTTGGAGTCTGGAGGAGACAGTAATATATAGGATCAGCTTCAGGTTACCATCTACTATGGCCTTGGAGTCTGGAGGAGAGACAGTAATATATAGGATCAGCTTCAGGTTACCATCTACTATGGCCTTGGAGTCTGGAGGAGAGACAGTAATATATAGGATCAGCTTCAGGTTACCATCTACTATGGCCTTGGAGTCTGGAGGAGAGACAGTAATATATAGGATCAGCTTCAGGTTACCATCTACTATGGCCTTGGAGTCTGGAGGAGACAGTAATATATAGGATCAGCTTCAGGTTACCATCTACTATGGCCTTGGAGTCTGGAGGAGAGACAGTAATATATAGGATCAGCTTCAGGTTACCATCTACTATGGCCTTGGAGTCTGGAGGAGACAGCAATATATAGGATCAGCTTCAGGTTACCATCTACTATGGCCTTGGAGTCTGGAGGAGACAGTAATATATAGGATCAGCTTCAGGTTATCATCCACTATGGCCTTGGAGTCTGGAGGAGACACAGTAATATATAGGATCAGCTTCAGGTTACCATCTACTATGGCCTTGGAGTCTGGAGGAGACAGTAATATATAGGATCAGCTTCAGGTTACCATCTACTATGGCCTTGGAGTCTGGAGGAGAGACAGTAATGTATAGGATCAGCTTCAGGTTACCATCTACTATGGCCTTGGAGTCTGGAGGAGACAGTAATGTATAGGATCAGCTTCAGGTTACCATCTACTATGGCCTTGGAGTCTGGAGGAGACACAGTAATATATAGGATCAGCTTCAGGTTACCATCTACTATGGCCTTGGAGTCTGGAGGAGAGACAGTAATATATAGGATCAGCTTCAGGTTACCATCTACTATGGCCTTGGAGTCTGGAGGAGACAGTAATATATAGGATCAGCTTCAGGTTACCATCTACTATGGCCTTGGAGTCTGGAGGAGACAGTAATATATAGGATCAGCTTCAGGTTACCATCTACTATGGCCTTGGAGTCTGGAGGAGAGACAGTGATATATAGGATCAGCTTCAGGTTACCATCTACTATGGCCTTGGAGTCTGGAGGAGAGACAGTGATATATAGGATCAGCTTCAGGTTACCATCTACTATGGCCTTGGAGTCTGGAGGAGAGACAGTAATATATAGGATCAGCTTCAGGTTACCATCTACTATGGCCTTGGAGTCTGGAGGAGACAGTAATATATAGGATCAGCTTCAGGTTACCATCTACTATGGCCTTGGAGTCTGGAGGAGACAGTAATATATAGGATCAGCTTCAGGTTACCATCTACTATGGCCTTAGAGTCTGGAGGAGAGACAGTAATATATAGGATCAGCTTCAGGTTACCATCTACTATGGCCTTGGAGACTGGAGGAGAGACAGTAATATATAGGATCAGCTTCAGGTTACCATCTACTATGGCCTTGGAGTCTGGAGGAGACAGTAATATATAGGATCAGCTTCAGGTTACCATCTACTATGGCCTTGGAGTCTGGAGGAGACAGTAATATATAGGATCAGCTTCAGGTTACCATCTACTATGGCCTTGGAGTCTGGAGGAGAGACAGTAATATATAGGATCAGCTTCAGGTTACCATCTACTATGGCCTTGGAGTCTGGAGGAGAGACAGTAATATATAGGATCAGCTTCAGGTTACCATCTACTATGGCCTTGGAGTCTGGAGGAGAGACAGTAATATATAGGATCAGCTTCAGGTTACCATCTACTATGGCCTTGGAGTCTGGAGGAGACAGTAATATATAGGATCAGCTTCAGGTTACCATCTACTATGGCCTTGGAGTCTGGAGGAGACAGTAATATATAGGATCAGCTTCAGGTTATCATCCACTATGGCCTTGGAGTCTGGAGGAGACACAGTAATATATAGGATCAGCTTCAGGTTACCATCTACTATGGCCTTGGAGTCTGGAGGAGACAGTAATATATAGGATCAGCTTCAGGTTACCATCTACAATGGCCTTGGAGTCTGGAGGAGAGACAGTAATGTATAGGATCAGCTTCAGGTTACCATCTACTATGGCCTTGGAGTCTGGAGGAGACAGTAATATATAGGATCAGCTTCAGGTTACCATCTACTATGGCCTTGGAGTCTGGAGGAGAGACAGTAATATATAGGATCAGCTTCAGGTTACCATCTACTATGGCCTTGGAGTCTGGAGGAGACAGTAATATATAGGATCAGCTTCAGGTTACCATCTACTATGGCCTTGGAGTCTGGAGGAGACAGTAATATATAGGATCAGCTTCAGGTTATCATCCACTATGGCCTTGGAGTCTGGAGGAGACACAGTAATATATAGGATCAGCTTCAGGTTACCAGCTACTATGGCCTTGGAGTCTGGAGGAGAGACAGTAATATATAGGATCAGCTTCAGGTTACCATCTACTATGGCCTTGGAGTCTGGAGGAGACAGTAATATATAGGATCAGCTTCAGGTTACCATCTACTATGGCCTTGGAGTCTGGAGGAGACAGTAATATATAGGATCAGCTTCAGGTTACCATCTACTATGGCCTTGGAGTCTGGAGGAGAGACAGTGATATATAGGATCAGCTTCAGGTTACCATCTACTATGGCCTTGGAGTCTGGAAGTAGAGACAGTGATATATAGGATCAGCTTCAGGTTACCATCTACTATGGCCTTGGAGTCTGGAGGAGAGACAGTAATATATAGGATCAGCTTCAGGTTACCATCTACTATGGCCTTGGAGTCTGGAGGAGACAGTAATATATAGGATCAGCTTCAGGTTACCATCTACTATGGCCTTGGAGTCTGGAGGAGACAGTAATATATAGGATCAGCTTCAGGTTACCATCTACTATGGCCTTAGAGTCTGGAGGAGAGACAGTAATATATAGGATCAGCTTCAGGTTACCATCTACTATGGCCTTGGAGACTGGAGGAGAGACAGTAATATATAGGATCAGCTTCAGGTTACCATCTACTATGGCCTTGGAGTCTGGAGGAGAGACAGTAATATATAGGATCAGCTTCAGGTTACCATCTACTATGGCCTTGGAGACTGGAGGAGAGACAGTAATATATAGGATCAGCTTCAGGTTACCATCTACTATGGCCTTGGAGTCTGGAGGAGACAGTAATATATAGGATCAGCTTCAGGTTACCATCTACTATGGCCTTGGAGTCTGGAGGAGACAGTAATATATAGGATCAGCTTCAGGTTACCATCTACTATGGCCTTGGAGTCTGGAGGAGACAGTAATATATAGGATCAGCTTCAGGTTACCATCTACTATGGCCTTGGAGTCTGGAGGAGAGACAGTAATATATAGGATCAGCTTCAGGTTACCATCTACTATGGCCTTGGAGACTGGAGGAGAGACAGTAATATATAGGATCAGCTTCAGGTTACCATCTACTATGGCCTTGGAGTCTGGAGGAGAGACAGTAATATATAGGATCAGCTTCAGGTTACCATCTACTATGGCCTTGGAGTCTGGAGGAGAGACAGTAATATATAGGATCAGCTTCAGGTTACCATCTACTATGGCCTTGGAGTCTGGAGGAGAGACAGTAATATATAGGATCAGCTTCAGGTTACCATCTACTATGGCCTTGGAGTCTGGAGGAGAGACAGTAATATATAGGATCAGCTTCAGGTTACCATCTACTATGGCCTTGGAGTCTGGAGGAGAGACAGTAATATATAGGATCAGCTTCAGGTTACCATCTACTATGGCCTTGGAGTCTGGAGGAGAGACAGTAATATATAGGATCAGCTTCAGGTTACCATCTACTATGGCCTTGGAGTCTGGAGGAGAGACAGTAATATATAGGATCAGCTTCAGGTTACCATCTACTATGGCCTTGGAGTCTGGAGGAGAGACAGTAATATATAGGATCAGCTTCAGGTTACCATCTACTATGGCCTTGGAGTCTGGAGGAGAGACAGTAATATATAGGATCAGCTTCAGGTTACCATCTACTATGGCCTTGGAGTCTGGAGGAGAGACAGTAATATATAGGATCAGCTTCAGGTTACCATCTACTATGGCCTTGGAGTCTGGAGGAGAGACAGTAATATATAGGATCAGCTTCAGGTTACCATCTACTATGGCCTTGGAGTCTGGAGGAGAGACAGTAATATATAGGATCAGCTTCAGGTTACCATCTACTATGGCCTTGGAGTCTGGAGGAGAGACAGTAATATATAGGATCAGCTTCAGGTTACCATCTACTATGGCCTTAGAGTCTGGAGTCTATATGTTAAAACATGCCCCTGCTCCTCAGACTGGTGCTTGCTGGAGGGGTGCTGCAGAATCCAGCCACCAAACATCAGTGGAATCCTCCAGCCCAGAAGTCAGCTATTCCCAGTAGATGTCAATGTTTCTGACCGGATCCTTATATGGACACATTTCCAACACTGTGACATCTACCATATCATGCCACCTGGGGCCATACTTTCGCGTAGACCATAGTTAAAACTGAGCAGAGAGTTATATCTGGAATCTGGCAACACATTCCGTCTCAGTCAGTTAAAACCCATCCACGTTATTGGACGTGATCCAACACTTTTTCACTGAAGCACGATTACCAGAAATCCTCAGGTACGTTCAGAAACTCTACTGTAGAAATGAACTCACAGTCACAAAACACTTCATTCTTGCTGCTTTCACCAATGGTGGATTTACAGTCATGGTGTTGAGAAGGAAAGTGCAGTCATCACCTTAAAAATCAAGATCACGAATTCATCTGGTTAGGAGCTGGCCTATGACTTCCTTAAGCCTTCTCCAAAACCACAATGGGTGAGAGGGGGTGAGAGGTGGGTGAGAGGTGGGTGAGAGGTGGGTGAGAGAGGGGTGAGAGGTGGGTGAGAGGTGGGTGAGAGGGGGGTAAGAGGTGGGTGAGAGGGGGGTGAGAGGGGGGTAAGAGGTGGGTGAGATGAAGATGTGAACTGCTAGGACCTAATAATGTCTCAGCCTTCTCCACACTGCTGTTTCCCCACCTCTACAGTGTTATTATAACTGTTTCCCCACCTCTACAGTGTTATTATAACTGTTCTCTCACCTCTACAGTGTTATTATAACTGTTTCCCCACCTCTACAGTGTTATTATAACTGTTCTCTCACCTCTACAGTGTTATTATAACTGTTCTCTCACCTCTACAGTGTTATTATAACTGTTTCCCCACCTCTACAGTGTTATTATAACTGTTTCCCCACCTCTACAGTGTTATTATAACTGTTCCCTCACCTCTACAGTGTTATTATAACTGTTTCCCCACCTCTACAGTGTTATTATAACTGTTCTCACCTCTACAGTGTTATTATAACTGTTCTCTCACCTCTACAGTGTTATTATAACTGTTTCCCCACCTCTACAGTGTTATTATAACTGTTTCCCCACCTCTACAGTGTTATTATAACTGTTCCCTCACCTCTACAGTGTTATTATAGCTGTTCTATCACCTCTACAGTGTTATTATAACTGTTTCCCCACCTCTACAGTGTTATTATAACTGTTCTCTCACCTCTACAGTGTTATTATAACTGTTCCCTCACCTCTACAGTGTTATTATAACTGTTTCCCCACCTCTACAGTGTTATTATAACTGTTCTCTCACCTCTACAGTGTTATTATAACTGTTCTCTCACCTCTACAGTGTTATTATAACTGTTCTCTCACCTCTACAGTGTTATTATAACTGTTCTCTCACCTCTACAGTGTTATTATAACTGTTTCCCCACCTCTACAGTGTTATTATAACTGTTCCCTCACCTCTACAGTGTTATTATAACTGTTCTCTCACCTCTACAGTGTTATTATAACTGTTCTCACCTCTACAGTGTTATTATAACTGTTTCCCCACCTCTACAGTGTTATTATAACTGTTCTCTCACCTCTACAGTGTTATTATAACTGTTTCCCCACCTCTACAGTGTTATTATAACTGTTTCCCCACCTCTACAGTGTTATTATAACTGTTCTCTCACCTCTACAGTGTTATTATAACTGTTCTCTCACCTCTACAGTGTTATTATAACTGTTTCCCCCACCTCTACAGTGTTATTATAACTGTTCTATCACCTCTACAGTGTTATTATAACTGTTCTCACCTCTACAGTGTTATTATAACTGTTCTATCACCTCTACAGTGTTATTATAACTGTTTCCCCACCTCTACAGTGTTATTATAACTGTTTCCCCCACCTCTACAGTGTTATTATAACTGTTCCCTCACCTCTACAGTGTTATTATAACTGTTCTCTCACCTCTACAGTGTTATTATAACTGTTTCCCCACCTCTACAGTGTTATTATAACTGTTTCCCCACCTCTACAGTGTTATTATAACTGTTCTCTCACCTCTACAGTGTTATTATAACTGTTCCCTCACCTCTACAGTGTTATTATAACTGTTTCCCCCACCTCTACAGTGTTATTATAACTGTTCTCACCTCTACAGTGTTATTATAACTGTTTCCCCACCTCTACAGTGTTATTATAACTGTTCCCTCACCTCTACAGTGTTATTATAACTGTTCTCTCACCTCTACAGTGTTATTATAACTGTTCTCTCACCTCTACAGTGTTATTATAACTGTTTCCCCCACCTCTACAGTGTTATTATAACTGTTCTCTCACCTCTACAGTGTTATTATAACTGTTTCCCCACCTCTACAGTGTTATTATAACTGTTCTCACCTCTACAGTGTTATTATAACTGTTTCCCCACCTCTACAGTGTTATTATAACTGTTTCCCCACCTCTATAGTGTTATTATAACTGTTCTCTCACCTCTACAGTGTTATTATAACTGTTCTCTCACCTCTACAGTGTTATTATAACTGTTCTCTCACCTCTACAGTGTTATTATAACTGTTCTCTCACCTCTACAGTGTTATTATAACTGTTTCCCCACCTCTACAGTGTTATTATAACTGTTCTCACCTCTACAGTGTTATTATAACTGTTCTCTCACCTCTACAGTGTTATTATAACTGTTTCCCCCACCTCTACAGTGTTATTATAACTGTTCTCTCACCTCTACAGTGTTATTATAACTGTTCTCTCACCTCTACAGTGTTATTATAACTGTTCTCTCACCTCTACAGTGTTATTATAACTGTTTCCCCACCTCTACAGTGTTATTATAACTGTTCTCTCACCTCTACAGTGTTATTATAACTGTTCTCTCACCTCTACAGTGTTATTATAACTGTTCTCTCACCTCTACAGTGTTATTATAACTGTTCTCTCACCTCTACAGTGTTATTATAACTGTTCTATTACCTCTACAGTGTTATTATAACTGTTCTCTCACCTCTACAGTGTTATTATAACTGTTCTATCACCTCTACAGTGTTATTATAACTGTTCTCTCACCTCTACAGTGTTATTATAGCTGTTCTCTCACCTCTACAGTGTTATTATAACTGTTCTCTCACCTCTACAGTGTTATTATAACTGTTTCCCCACCTCTACAGTGTTATTATAACTGTTCCCTCACCTCTACAGTGTTATTATAACTGTTCTATCACCTCTACAGTGTTATTATAACTGTTCTCTCACCTCTACAGTGTTATTATAACTGTTCTCCCCACCTCTACAGTGTTATTATAACTGTTTCCCCCACCTCTACAGTGTTATTATAACTGTTTCCCCACCTCTACAGTGTTATTATAACTGTTCTCACCTCTACAGTGTTATTATAACTGTTTCCCCACCTCTACAGTGTTATTATAACTGTTTCCCCACCTCTACAGTGTTATTATAACTGTTCTCCCCACCTCTACAGTGTTATTATAACTGTTCTATTACCTCTACAGTGTTATTATAACTGTTTCCCCCACCTCTACAGTGTTATTATAACTGTTCTCACCTCTACAGTGTTATTATAACTGTTCTCACCTCTACAGTGTTATTATAACTGTTCTCTCACCTCTACAGTGTTATTATAACTGTTCTCACCTCTACAGTGTTATTATAACTGTTCTCTCACCTCTACAGTGTTATTATAACTGTTTCCCCCACCTCTACAGTGTTATTATAACTGTTTCCCCACCTCTACAGTGTTATTATAACTGTTCTGACCTCTACAGTGTTATTATAACTGTTCTCACCTCTACAGTGTTATTATAACTGTTCTCTCACCTCTACAGTGTTATTATAACTGTTCTCTCACCTCTACAGTGTTATTATAACTGTTTCCCCACCTCTACAGTGTTATTATAACTGTTTCTCCACCTCTACAGTGTTATTATAACTGTTCTCTCACCTCTACAGTGTTATTATAACTGTTTCCCCACCTCTACAGTGTTATTATAACTGTTCTCACCTCTACAGTGTTATTATAACTGTTCTCTCACCTCTACAGTGTTATTATAACTGTTCTCTCACCTCTACAGTGTTATTATAACTGTTCTCACCTCTACAGTGTTATTATAACTGTTCTCACCTCTACAGTGTTATTATAACTGTTTCCCCCACCTCTACAGTGTTATTATAACTGTTCTCTCACCTCTACAGTGTTATTATAACTGTTTCCCCACCTCTACAGTGTTATTATAACTGTTCTCTCACCTCTACAGTGTTATTATAACTGTTCTCTCACCTCTACAGTGTTATTATAACTGTTCTCACCTCTACAGTGTTATTATAACTGTTCTCACCTCTACAGTGTTATTATAACTGTTTCCCCCACCTCTACAGTGTTATTATAACTGTTCTCTCACCTCTACAGTGTTATTATAACTGTTCTCTCACCTCTACAGTGTTATTATAACTGTTCTCTCACCTCTACAGTGTTATTATAACTGTTTCCCCACCTCTACAGTGTTATTATAACTGTTTCCCCACCTCTACAGTGTTATTATAACTGTTCTCTCACCTCTACAGTGTTATTATAACTGTTCTATCACCTCTACAGTGTTATTATAACTGTTTCCCCACCTCTACAGTGTTATTATAACTGTTTCCCCACCTCTACAGTGTTATCATAACTGTTTCCCCACCTCTACAGTGTTATTATAACTGTTCTATCTACTCTACAGTGTTATTATAACTGTTCTCTCACCTCTACAGTGTTATTATAACTGTTTCCCCACCTCTACAGTGTTATTATAACTGTTTCCCCACCTCTACAGTGTTATTATAACTGTTTCCCCACCTCTACAGTGTTATTATAACTGTTTCCCCACCTCTACAGTGTTATTATAACTGTTCTCTCACCTCTACAGTGTTATTATAACTGTTCTCTCACCTCTACAGTGTTATTATAACTGTTCTCTCACCTCTACAGTGTTATTATAACTGTTCTCTCACCTCTACAGTGTTATTATAACTGTTCTCTCACCTCTACAGTGTTATTATAACTGTTCTCACCTCTACAGTGTTATTATAACTGTTCTCACCTCTACAGTGTTATTATAACTGTTCTATCACCTCTACAGTGTTATTATAACTGTTTCCCCACCTCTACAGTGTTATTATAACTGTTCTCTCACCTCTACAGTGTTATTATAACTGTTCTCTCACCTCTACAGTGTTATTATAACTGTTCTCTCACCTCTACAGTGTTATTATAACTGTTTCCCCACCTCTACAGTGTTATTATAACTGTTTCCCCACCTCTACAGTGTTATTATAACTGTTCTCTCACCTCTACAGTGTTATTATAACTGTTCTATCACCTCTACAGTGTTATTATAACTGTTTCCCCACCTCTACAGTGTTATTATAACTGTTCTCTCACCTCTACAGTGTTATTATAACTGTTTCCCCACCTCTACAGTGTTATTATAACTGTTCTCTCACCTCTACAGTGTTATTATAACTGTTCTCTCACCTCTACAGTGTTATTATAACTGTTCTCACCTCTACAGTGTTATTATAACTGTTCTCTCACCTCTACAGTGTTATTATAACTGTTCTCTCACCTCTACAGTGTTATTATAACTGTTCTCTCACCTCTACAGTGTTATTATAACAGTTCTATCACCTCTACAGTGTTATTATAACTGTTTCCCCACCTCTACAGTGTTATTATAACTGTTCTCTCACCTCTACAGTGTTATTATAACTGTTCTCTCACCTCTACAGTGTTATTATAACTGTTTCCCCACCTCTACAGTGTTATTATAACTGTTCTCACCTCTACAGTGTTATTATAACTGTTTCCCCACCTCTACAGTGTTATTATAACTGTTCTCACCTCTACAGTGTTATTATAACTGTTTCCCCACCTCTACAGTGTTATTATAACTGTTCTCACCTCTACAGTGTTATTATAACTGTTTCCCCACCTCTACAGTGTTATTATAACTGTTTCCCCACCTCTATAGTGTTATTATAACTGTTCTCTCACCTCTACAGTGTTATTATAACTGTTCTCTCACCTCTACAGTGTTATTATAACTGTTCTCTCACCTCTACAGTGTTATTATAACTGTTCTATTACCTCTACAGTGTTATTATAACTGTTCTATCACCTCTACAGTGTTATTATAACTGTTCTCTCACCTCTACAGTGTTATTATAACTGTTTCCCCACCTCTACAGTGTTATTATAACTGTTCTCACCTCTACAGTGTTATTATAACTGTTCTCTCACCTCTACAGTGTTATTATATCTGTTCTCTCACCTCTACAGTGTTATTATAACTGTTCTCTCACCTCTACAGTGTTATTATAACTGTTTCCCCACCTCTACAGTGTTATTATAACTGTTCTCACCTCTACAGTGTTATTATAACTGTTTCCCCACCTCTACAGTGTTATTATAACTGTTCTCTCACCTCTACAGTGTTATTATAACTGTTCTCTCACCTCTACAGTGTTATTATAACTGTTCTCTCACCTCTACAGTGTTATTATAACTGTTTCCCCACCTCTACAGTGTTATTATAACTGTTCTCTCACCTCTACAGTGTTATTATAACTGTTCTCTCACCTCTACAGTGTTATTATAACTGTTCTCTCACCTCTACAGTGTTATTATAACTGTTTCCCCACCTCTACAGTGTTATTATAACTGTTCTCTCACCTCTACAGTGTTATTATAACTGTTCTCTCACCTCTACAGTGTTATTATAACTGTTCTCTCACCTCTACAGTGTTATTATAACTGTTCTCTCACCTCTACAGTGTTATTATAACTGTTCTATTACCTCTACAGTGTTATTATAACTGTTCTATTACCTCTACAGTGTTATTATAACTGTTCTCTCACCTCTACAGTGTTATTATAACTGTTCTATCACCTCTACAGTGTTATTATAACTGTTCTCTCACCTCTACAGTGTTATTATAGCTGTTCTCTCACCTCTACAGTGTTATTATAACTGTTCTCTCACCTCTACAGTGTTATTATAACTGTTTCCCCACCTCTACAGTGTTATTATAACTGTTCCCTCACCTCTACAGTGTTATTATAACTGTTCTATCACCTCTACAGTGTTATTATAACTGTTCTCTCACCTCTACAGTGTTATTATAACTGTTCTCCCCACCTCTACAGTGTTATTATAACTGTTTCCCCACCTCTACAGTGTTATTATAACTGTTTCCCCACCTCTACAGTGTTATTATAACTGTTCTCACCTCTACAGTGTTATTATAACTGTTTCCCCACCTCTACAGTGTTATTATAACTGTTTCCCCACCTCTACAGTGTTATTATAACTGTTCTCCCCACCTCTACAGTGTTATTATAACTGTTCTATTACCTCTACAGTGTTATTATAACTGTTTCCCCACCTCTACAGTGTTATTATAACTGTTCTCACCTCTACAGTGTTATTATAACTGTTCTCACCTCTACAGTGTTATTATAACTGTTCTCTCACCTCTACAGTGTTATTATAACTGTTCTCACCTCTACAGTGTTATTATAACTGTTCTCTCACCTCTACAGTGTTATTATAACTGTTTCCCCACCTCTACAGTGTTATTATAACTGTTTCCCCACCTCTACAGTGTTATTATAACTGTTCTGACCTCTACAGTGTTATTATAACTGTTCTCACCTCTACAGTGTTATTATAACTGTTCTCTCACCTCTACAGTGTTATTATAACTGTTCTCTCACCTCTACAGTGTTATTATAACTGTTTCCCCACCTCTACAGTGTTATTATAACTGTTTCTCCACCTCTACAGTGTTATTATAACTGTTCTCTCACCTCTACAGTGTTATTATAACTGTTTCCCCACCTCTACAGTGTTATTATAACTGTTCTCACCTCTACAGTGTTATTATAACTGTTCTCTCACCTCTACAGTGTTATTATAACTGTTCTCTCACCTCTACAGTGTTATTATAACTGTTCTCACCTCTACAGTGTTATTATAACTGTTCTCACCTCTACAGTGTTATTATAACTGTTTCCCCACCTCTACAGTGTTATTATAACTGTTCTCTCACCTCTACAGTGTTATTATAACTGTTCTCTCACCTCTACAGTGTTATTATAACTGTTCTCTCACCTCTACAGTGTTATTATAACTGTTTCCCCACCTCTACAGTGTTATTATAACTGTTTCCCCACCTCTACAGTGTTATTATAACTGTTCTCTCACCTCTACAGTGTTATTATAACTGTTCTATCACCTCTACAGTGTTATTATAACTGTTTCCCCACCTCTACAGTGTTATTATAACTGTTCTCTCACCTCTACAGTGTTATTATAACTGTTTCCCCACCTCTACAGTGTTATTATAACTGTTCTCTCACCTCTACAGTGTTATTATAACTGTTCTCTCACCTCTACAGTGTTATTATAACTGTTCTCACCTCTACAGTGTTATTATAACTGTTCTCTCACCTCTACAGTGTTATTATAACTGTTCTCTCACCTCTACAGTGTTATTATAACTGTTCTCTCACCTCTACAGTGTTATTATAACTGTTCTCTCACCTCTACAGTGTTATTATAACTGTTTCCCCACCTCTACAGTGTTATTATAACTGTTCCCTCACCTCTACAGTGTTATTATAACTGTTCTCTCACCTCTACAGTGTTATTATAACTGTTCTCACCTCTACAGTGTTATTATAACTGTTTCCCCACCTCTACAGTGTTATTATAACTGTTCTCTCACCTCTACAGTGTTATTATAACTGTTTCCCCACCTCTACAGTGTTATTATAACTGTTTCCCCACCTCTACAGTGTTATTATAACTGTTCTCTCACCTCTACAGTGTTATTATAACTGTTCTCTCACCTCTACAGTGTTATTATAACTGTTTCCCCACCTCTACAGTGTTATTATAACTGTTCTATCACCTCTACAGTGTTATTATAACTGTTCTCACCTCTACAGTGTTATTATAACTGTTCTATCACCTCTACAGTGTTATTATAACTGTTTCCCCACCTCTACAGTGTTATTATAACTGTTTCCCCACCTCTACAGTGTTATTATAACTGTTCCCTCACCTCTACAGTGTTATTATAACTGTTCTCTCACCTCTACAGTGTTATTATAACTGTTTCCCCACCTCTACAGTGTTATTATAACTGTTTCCCCACCTCTACAGTGTTATTATAACTGTTCTCTCACCTCTACAGTGTTATTATAACTGTTCCCTCACCTCTACAGTGTTATTATAACTGTTTCCCCACCTCTACAGTGTTATTATAACTGTTCTCACCTCTACAGTGTTATTATAACTGTTTCCCCACCTCTACAGTGTTATTATAACTGTTCCCTCACCTCTACAGTGTTATTATAACTGTTCTCTCACCTCTACAGTGTTATTATAACTGTTCTCTCACCTCTACAGTGTTATTATAACTGTTTCCCCACCTCTACAGTGTTATTATAACTGTTCTCTCACCTCTACAGTGTTATTATAACTGTTTCCCCACCTCTACAGTGTTATTATAACTGTTCTCACCTCTACAGTGTTATTATAACTGTTTCCCCACCTCTACAGTGTTATTATAACTGTTTCCCCACCTCTATAGTGTTATTATAACTGTTCTCTCACCTCTACAGTGTTATTATAACTGTTCTCTCACCTCTACAGTGTTATTATAACTGTTCTCTCACCTCTACAGTGTTATTATAACTGTTTCCCCACCTCTACAGTGTTATTATAACTGTTCTCACCTCTACAGTGTTATTATAACTGTTCTCTCACCTCTACAGTGTTATTATAACTGTTTCCCCACCTCTACAGTGTTATTATAACTGTTCTCTCACCTCTACAGTGTTATTATAACTGTTCTCTCACCTCTACAGTGTTATTATAACTGTTCTCTCACCTCTACAGTGTTATTATAACTGTTTCCCCACCTCTACAGTGTTATTATAACTGTTCTCTCACCTCTACAGTGTTATTATAACTGTTCTCTCACCTCTACAGTGTTATTATAACTGTTCTCTCACCTCTACAGTGTTATTATAACTGTTCTCTCACCTCTACAGTGTTATTATAACTGTTCTATTACCTCTACAGTGTTATTATAACTGTTCTCTCACCTCTACAGTGTTATTATAACTGTTCTATCACCTCTACAGTGTTATTATAACTGTTCTCTCACCTCTACAGTGTTATTATAGCTGTTCTCTCACCTCTACAGTGTTATTATAACTGTTCTCTCACCTCTACAGTGTTATTATAACTGTTTCCCCACCTCTACAGTGTTATTATAACTGTTCCCTCACCTCTACAGTGTTATTATAACTGTTCTATCACCTCTACAGTGTTATTATAACTGTTCTCTCACCTCTACAGTGTTATTATAACTGTTTCCCCACCTCTACAGTGTTATTATAACTGTTCTCACCTCTACAGTGTTATTATAACTGTTTCCCCACCTCTACAGTGTTATTATAACTGTTTCCCCACCTCTACAGTGTTATTATAACTGTTCTCCCCACCTCTACAGTGTTATTATAACTGTTCTATTACCTCTACAGTGTTATTATAACTGTTTCCCCACCTCTACAGTGTTATTATAACTGTTCTCACCTCTACAGTGTTATTATAACTGTTCTCACCTCTACAGTGTTATTATAACTGTTCTCTCACCTCTACAGTGTTATTATAACTGTTCTCACCTCTACAGTGTTATTATAACTGTTCTCTCACCTCTACAGTGTTATTATAACTGTTTCCCCACCTCTACAGTGTTATTATAACTGTTTCCCCCACCTCTACAGTGTTATTATAACTGTTCTGACCTCTACAGTGTTATTATAACTGTTCTCACCTCTACAGTGTTATTATAACTGTTCTCTCACCTCTACAGTGTTATTATAACTGTTCTCTCACCTCTACAGTGTTATTATAACTGTTTCCCCACCTCTACAGTGTTATTATAACTGTTTCTCCACCTCTACAGTGTTATTATAACTGTTCTCTCACCTCTACAGTGTTATTATAACTGTTTCCCCACCTCTACAGTGTTATTATAACTGTTCTCACCTCTACAGTGTTATTATAACTGTTCTCTCACCTCTACAGTGTTATTATAACTGTTCTCTCACCTCTACAGTGTTATTATAACTGTTCTCACCTCTACAGTGTTATTATAACTGTTCTCACCTCTACAGTGTTATTATAACTGTTTCCCCACCTCTACAGTGTTATTATAACTGTTCTCTCACCTCTACAGTGTTATTATAACTGTTTCCCCACCTCTACAGTGTTATTATAACTGTTCTCTCACCTCTACAGTGTTATTATAACTGTTCTCTCACCTCTACAGTGTTATTATAACTGTTCTCACCTCTACAGTGTTATTATAACTGTTCTCACCTCTACAGTGTTATTATAACTGTTTCCCCACCTCTACAGTGTTATTATAACTGTTCTCTCACCTCTACAGTGTTATTATAACTGTTCTCTCACCTCTACAGTGTTATTATAACTGTTCTCTCACCTCTACAGTGTTATTATAACTGTTTCCCCACCTCTACAGTGTTATTATAACTGTTTCCCCACCTCTACAGTGTTATTATAACTGTTCTCTCACCTCTACAGTGTTATTATAACTGTTCTATCACCTCTACAGTGTTATTATAACTGTTTCCCCACCTCTACAGTGTTATTATAACTGTTTCCCCACCTCTACAGTGTTATCATAACTGTTTCCCCACCTCTACAGTGTTATTATAACTGTTCTATCTACTCTACAGTGTTATTATAACTGTTCTCTCACCTCTACAGTGTTATTATAACTGTTTCCCCACCTCTACAGTGTTATTATAACTGTTTCCCCACCTCTACAGTGTTATTATAACTGTTTCCCCACCTCTACAGTGTTATTATAACTGTTTCCCCACCTCTACAGTGTTATTATAACTGTTCTCTCACCTCTACAGTGTTATTATAACTGTTCTCTCACCTCTACAGTGTTATTATAACTGTTCTCTCACCTCTACAGTGTTATTATAACTGTTCTCTCACCTCTACAGTGTTATTATAACTGTTCTCTCACCTCTACAGTGTTATTATAACTGTTCTCACCTCTACAGTGTTATTATAACTGTTCTCACCTCTACAGTGTTATTATAACTGTTCTATCACCTCTACAGTGTTATTATAACTGTTTCCCCACCTCTACAGTGTTATTATAACTGTTCTCTCACCTCTACAGTGTTATTATAACTGTTCTCTCACCTCTACAGTGTTATTATAACTGTTCTCTCACCTCTACAGTGTTATTATAACTGTTTCCCCACCTCTACAGTGTTATTATAACTGTTTCCCCACCTCTACAGTGTTATTATAACTGTTCTCTCACCTCTACAGTGTTATTATAACTGTTCTATCACCTCTACAGTGTTATTATAACTGTTTCCCCACCTCTACAGTGTTATTATAACTGTTCTCTCACCTCTACAGTGTTATTATAACTGTTTCCCCCACCTCTACAGTGTTATTATAACTGTTCTCTCACCTCTACAGTGTTATTATAACTGTTCTCTCACCTCTACAGTGTTATTATAACTGTTCTCACCTCTACAGTGTTATTATAACTGTTCTCTCACCTCTACAGTGTTATTATAACTGTTCTCTCACCTCTACAGTGTTATTATAACTGTTCTCTCACCTCTACAGTGTTATTATAACAGTTCTATCACCTCTACAGTGTTATTATAACTGTTTCCCCACCTCTACAGTGTTATTATAACTGTTCTCTCACCTCTACAGTGTTATTATAACTGTTCTCTCACCTCTACAGTGTTATTATAACTGTTTCCCCACCTCTACAGTGTTATTATAACTGTTCTCACCTCTACAGTGTTATTATAACTGTTTCCCCCACCTCTACAGTGTTATTATAACTGTTCTCACCTCTACAGTGTTATTATAACTGTTTCCCCACCTCTACAGTGTTATTATAACTGTTCTCACCTCTACAGTGTTATTATAACTGTTTCCCCACCTCTACAGTGTTATTATAACTGTTTCCCCCACCTCTATAGTGTTATTATAACTGTTCTCTCACCTCTACAGTGTTATTATAACTGTTCTCTCACCTCTACAGTGTTATTATAACTGTTCTCTCACCTCTACAGTGTTATTATAACTGTTCTATTACCTCTACAGTGTTATTATAACTGTTCTATCACCTCTACAGTGTTATTATAACTGTTCTCTCACCTCTACAGTGTTATTATAACTGTTTCCCCACCTCTACAGTGTTATTATAACTGTTCTCACCTCTACAGTGTTATTATAACTGTTCTCTCACCTCTACAGTGTTATTATATCTGTTCTCTCACCTCTACAGTGTTATTATAACTGTTCTCTCACCTCTACAGTGTTATTATAACTGTTTCCCCACCTCTACAGTGTTATTATAACTGTTCTCACCTCTACAGTGTTATTATAACTGTTTCCCCACCTCTACAGTGTTATTATAACTGTTCTCTCACCTCTACAGTGTTATTATAACTGTTCTCTCACCTCTACAGTGTTATTATAACTGTTCTCTCACCTCTACAGTGTTATTATAACTGTTTCCCCACCTCTACAGTGTTATTATAACTGTTCTCTCACCTCTACAGTGTTATTATAACTGTTCTCTCACCTCTACAGTGTTATTATAACTGTTCTCTCACCTCTACAGTGTTATTATAACTGTTTCCCCACCTCTACAGTGTTATTATAACTGTTCTCTCACCTCTACAGTGTTATTATAACTGTTCTCTCACCTCTACAGTGTTATTATAACTGTTCTCTCACCTCTACAGTGTTATTATAACTGTTCTCTCACCTCTACAGTGTTATTATAACTGTTCTATTACCTCTACAGTGTTATTATAACTGTTCTATTACCTCTACAGTGTTATTATAACTGTTCTCTCACCTCTACAGTGTTATTATAACTGTTCTATCACCTCTACAGTGTTATTATAACTGTTCTCTCACCTCTACAGTGTTATTATAGCTGTTCTCTCACCTCTACAGTGTTATTATAACTGTTCTCTCACCTCTACAGTGTTATTATAACTGTTTCCCCACCTCTACAGTGTTATTATAACTGTTCCCTCACCTCTACAGTGTTATTATAACTGTTCTATCACCTCTACAGTGTTATTATAACTGTTCTCTCACCTCTACAGTGTTATTATAACTGTTCTCCCCACCTCTACAGTGTTATTATAACTGTTTCCCCACCTCTACAGTGTTATTATAACTGTTTCCCCACCTCTACAGTGTTATTATAACTGTTCTCACCTCTACAGTGTTATTATAACTGTTTCCCCACCTCTACAGTGTTATTATAACTGTTTCCCCACCTCTACAGTGTTATTATAACTGTTCTCCCCACCTCTACAGTGTTATTATAACTGTTCTATTACCTCTACAGTGTTATTATAACTGTTTCCCCACCTCTACAGTGTTATTATAACTGTTCTCACCTCTACAGTGTTATTATAACTGTTCTCACCTCTACAGTGTTATTATAACTGTTCTCTCACCTCTACAGTGTTATTATAACTGTTCTCACCTCTACAGTGTTATTATAACTGTTCTCTCACCTCTACAGTGTTATTATAACTGTTTCCCCACCTCTACAGTGTTATTATAACTGTTTCCCCACCTCTACAGTGTTATTATAACTGTTCTGACCTCTACAGTGTTATTATAACTGTTCTCACCTCTACAGTGTTATTATAACTGTTCTCTCACCTCTACAGTGTTATTATAACTGTTCTCTCACCTCTACAGTGTTATTATAACTGTTTCCCCACCTCTACAGTGTTATTATAACTGTTTCTCCACCTCTACAGTGTTATTATAACTGTTCTCTCACCTCTACAGTGTTATTATAACTGTTTCCCCACCTCTACAGTGTTATTATAACTGTTCTCACCTCTACAGTGTTATTATAACTGTTCTCTCACCTCTACAGTGTTATTATAACTGTTCTCTCACCTCTACAGTGTTATTATAACTGTTCTCACCTCTACAGTGTTATTATAACTGTTCTCACCTCTACAGTGTTATTATAACTGTTTCCCCACCTCTACAGTGTTATTATAACTGTTCTCTCACCTCTACAGTGTTATTATAACTGTTCTCTCACCTCTACAGTGTTATTATAACTGTTCTCTCACCTCTACAGTGTTATTATAACTGTTTCCCCACCTCTACAGTGTTATTATAACTGTTTCCCCACCTCTACAGTGTTATTATAACTGTTCTCTCACCTCTACAGTGTTATTATAACTGTTCTATCACCTCTACAGTGTTATTATAACTGTTTCCCCACCTCTACAGTGTTATTATAACTGTTCTCTCACCTCTACAGTGTTATTATAACTGTTTCCCCACCTCTACAGTGTTATTATAACTGTTCTCTCACCTCTACAGTGTTATTATAACTGTTCTCTCACCTCTACAGTGTTATTATAACTGTTCTCACCTCTACAGTGTTATTATAACTGTTCTCTCACCTCTACAGTGTTATTATAACTGTTCTCTCACCTCTACAGTGTTATTATAACTGTTCTCTCACCTCTACAGTGTTATTATAACAGTTCTATCACCTCTACAGTGTTATTATAACTGTTTCCCCACCTCTACAGTGTTATTATAACTGTTCTCTCACCTCTACAGTGTTATTATAACTGTTCTCTCACCTCTACAGTGTTATTATAACTGTTTCCCCACCTCTACAGTGTTATTATAACTGTTCTCACCTCTACAGTGTTATTATAACTGTTTCCCCCACCTCTACAGTGTTATTATAACTGTTCTCACCTCTACAGTGTTATTATAACTGTTTCCCCACCTCTACAGTGTTATTATAACTGTTCTCACCTCTACAGTGTTATTATAACTGTTTCCCCACCTCTACAGTGTTATTATAACTGTTTCCCCACCTCTATAGTGTTATTATAACTGTTCTCTCACCTCTACAGTGTTATTATAACTGTTCTCTCACCTCTACAGTGTTATTATAACTGTTCTCTCACCTCTACAGTGTTATTATAACTGTTCTATTACCTCTACAGTGTTATTATAACTGTTCTATCACCTCTACAGTGTTATTATAACTGTTCTCTCACCTCTACAGTGTTATTATAACTGTTTCCCCACCTCTACAGTGTTATTATAACTGTTCTCACCTCTACAGTGTTATTATAACTGTTCTCTCACCTCTACAGTGTTATTATATCTGTTCTCTCACCTCTACAGTGTTATTATAACTGTTCTCTCACCTCTACAGTGTTATTATAACTGTTTCCCCCACCTCTACAGTGTTATTATAACTGTTCTCACCTCTACAGTGTTATTATAACTGTTTCCCCACCTCTACAGTGTTATTATAACTGTTCTCTCACCTCTACAGTGTTATTATAACTGTTCTCTCACCTCTACAGTGTTATTATAACTGTTCTCTCACCTCTACAGTGTTATTATAACTGTTTCCCCACCTCTACAGTGTTATTATAACTGTTCTCTCACCTCTACAGTGTTATTATAACTGTTCTCTCACCTCTACAGTGTTATTATAACTGTTCTCTCACCTCTACAGTGTTATTATAACTGTTTCCCCACCTCTACAGTGTTATTATAACTGTTCTCTCACCTCTACAGTGTTATTATAACTGTTCTCTCACCTCTACAGTGTTATTATAACTGTTCTCTCACCTCTACAGTGTTATTATAACTGTTCTCTCACCTCTACAGTGTTATTATAACTGTTCTCTCACCTCTACAGTGTTATTATAACTGTTTCCCCACCTCTACAGTGTTATTATAACTGTTCTCTCACCTCTACAGTGTTATTATAACTGTTCTATCACCTCTACAGTGTTATTATAACTGTTTCCCCACCTCTACAGTGTTATTATAACTGTTTCCCCACCTCTACAGTGTTATCATAACTGTTTCCCCACCTCTACAGTGTTATTATAACTGTTCTATCTACTCTACAGTGTTATTATAACTGTTCTCTCACCTCTACAGTGTTATTATAACTGTTTCCCCACCTCTACAGTGTTATTATAACTGTTTCCCCACCTCTACAGTGTTATTATAACTGTTTCCCCACCTCTACAGTGTTATTATAACTGTTTCCCCACCTCTACAGTGTTATTATAACTGTTCTCTCACCTCTACAGTGTTATTATAACTGTTCTCTCACCTCTACAGTGTTATTATAACTGTTCTCTCACCTCTACAGTGTTATTATAACTGTTCTCTCACCTCTACAGTGTTATTATAACTGTTCTCTCACCTCTACAGTGTTATTATAACTGTTCTCACCTCTACAGTGTTATTATAACTGTTCTCACCTCTACAGTGTTATTATAACTGTTCTATCACCTCTACAGTGTTATTATAACTGTTTCCCCACCTCTACAGTGTTATTATAACTGTTCTCTCACCTCTACAGTGTTATTATAACTGTTCTCTCACCTCTACAGTGTTATTATAACTGTTCTCTCACCTCTACAGTGTTATTATAACTGTTTCCCCCACCTCTACAGTGTTATTATAACTGTTTCCCCCACCTCTACAGTGTTATTATAACTGTTCTCTCACCTCTACAGTGTTATTATAACTGTTCTATCACCTCTACAGTGTTATTATAACTGTTTCCCCACCTCTACAGTGTTATTATAACTGTTCTCTCACCTCTACAGTGTTATTATAACTGTTTCCCCACCTCTACAGTGTTATTATAACTGTTCTCTCACCTCTACAGTGTTATTATAACTGTTCTCTCACCTCTACAGTGTTATTATAACTGTTCTCACCTCTACAGTGTTATTATAACTGTTCTCTCACCTCTACAGTGTTATTATAACTGTTCTCTCACCTCTACAGTGTTATTATAACTGTTCTCTCACCTCTACAGTGTTATTATAACAGTTCTATCACCTCTACAGTGTTATTATAACTGTTTCCCCACCTCTACAGTGTTATTATAACTGTTCTCTCACCTCTACAGTGTTATTATAACTGTTCTCTCACCTCTACAGTGTTATTATAACTGTTTCCCCACCTCTACAGTGTTATTATAACTGTTCTCACCTCTACAGTGTTATTATAACTGTTTCCCCCACCTCTACAGTGTTATTATAACTGTTCTCACCTCTACAGTGTTATTATAACTGTTTCCCCACCTCTACAGTGTTATTATAACTGTTCTCACCTCTACAGTGTTATTATAACTGTTTCCCCACCTCTACAGTGTTATTATAACTGTTTCCCCACCTCTATAGTGTTATTATAACTGTTCTCTCACCTCTACAGTGTTATTATAACTGTTCTCTCACCTCTACAGTGTTATTATAACTGTTCTCTCACCTCTACAGTGTTATTATAACTGTTCTATTACCTCTACAGTGTTATTATAACTGTTCTATCACCTCTACAGTGTTATTATAACTGTTCTCTCACCTCTACAGTGTTATTATAACTGTTTCCCCACCTCTACAGTGTTATTATAACTGTTCTCACCTCTACAGTGTTATTATAACTGTTCTCTCACCTCTACAGTGTTATTATATCTGTTCTCTCACCTCTACAGTGTTATTATAACTGTTCTCTCACCTCTACAGTGTTATTATAACTGTTTCCCCACCTCTACAGTGTTATTATAACTGTTCTCACCTCTACAGTGTTATTATAACTGTTTCCCCACCTCTACAGTGTTATTATAACTGTTCTCTCACCTCTACAGTGTTATTATAACTGTTCTCTCACCTCTACAGTGTTATTATAACTGTTCTCTCACCTCTACAGTGTTATTATAACTGTTTCCCCACCTCTACAGTGTTATTATAACTGTTCTCTCACCTCTACAGTGTTATTATAACTGTTCTCTCACCTCTACAGTGTTATTATAACTGTTCTCTCACCTCTACAGTGTTATTATAACTGTTTCCCCACCTCTACAGTGTTATTATAACTGTTCTCTCACCTCTACAGTGTTATTATAACTGTTCTCTCACCTCTACAGTGTTATTATAACTGTTCTCTCACCTCTACAGTGTTATTATAACTGTTCTCTCACCTCTACAGTGTTATTATAACTGTTCTATTACCTCTACAGTGTTATTATAACTGTTCTATTACCTCTACAGTGTTATTATAACTGTTCTCTCACCTCTACAGTGTTATTATAACTGTTCTATCACCTCTACAGTGTTATTATAACTGTTCTCTCACCTCTACAGTGTTATTATAGCTGTTCTCTCACCTCTACAGTGTTATTATAACTGTTCTCTCACCTCTACAGTGTTATTATAACTGTTTCCCCACCTCTACAGTGTTATTATAACTGTTCCCTCACCTCTACAGTGTTATTATAACTGTTCTATCACCTCTACAGTGTTATTATAACTGTTCTCTCACCTCTACAGTGTTATTATAACTGTTCTCCCCACCTCTACAGTGTTATTATAACTGTTTCCCCACCTCTACAGTGTTATTATAACTGTTTCCCCACCTCTACAGTGTTATTATAACTGTTCTCACCTCTACAGTGTTATTATAACTGTTTCCCCACCTCTACAGTGTTATTATAACTGTTTCCCCCACCTCTACAGTGTTATTATAACTGTTCTCCCCACCTCTACAGTGTTATTATAACTGTTCTATTACCTCTACAGTGTTATTATAACTGTTTCCCCACCTCTACAGTGTTATTATAACTGTTCTCACCTCTACAGTGTTATTATAACTGTTCTCACCTCTACAGTGTTATTATAACTGTTCTCTCACCTCTACAGTGTTATTATAACTGTTCTCACCTCTACAGTGTTATTATAACTGTTCTCTCACCTCTACAGTGTTATTATAACTGTTTCCCCACCTCTACAGTGTTATTATAACTGTTTCCCCACCTCTACAGTGTTATTATAACTGTTCTGACCTCTACAGTGTTATTATAACTGTTCTCACCTCTACAGTGTTATTATAACTGTTCTCTCACCTCTACAGTGTTATTATAACTGTTCTCTCACCTCTACAGTGTTATTATAACTGTTTCCCCACCTCTACAGTGTTATTATAACTGTTTCTCCACCTCTACAGTGTTATTATAACTGTTCTCTCACCTCTACAGTGTTATTATAACTGTTTCCCCACCTCTACAGTGTTATTATAACTGTTCTCACCTCTACAGTGTTATTATAACTGTTCTCTCACCTCTACAGTGTTATTATAACTGTTCTCTCACCTCTACAGTGTTATTATAACTGTTCTCACCTCTACAGTGTTATTATAACTGTTCTCACCTCTACAGTGTTATTATAACTGTTTCCCCCACCTCTACAGTGTTATTATAACTGTTCTCTCACCTCTACAGTGTTATTATAACTGTTCTCTCACCTCTACAGTGTTATTATAACTGTTCTCTCACCTCTACAGTGTTATTATAACTGTTTCCCCACCTCTACAGTGTTATTATAACTGTTTCCCCCACCTCTACAGTGTTATTATAACTGTTCTCTCACCTCTACAGTGTTATTATAACTGTTCTATCACCTCTACAGTGTTATTATAACTGTTTCCCCACCTCTACAGTGTTATTATAACTGTTCTCTCACCTCTACAGTGTTATTATAACTGTTTCCCCACCTCTACAGTGTTATTATAACTGTTCTCTCACCTCTACAGTGTTATTATAACTGTTCTCTCACCTCTACAGTGTTATTATAACTGTTCTCACCTCTACAGTGTTATTATAACTGTTCTCTCACCTCTACAGTGTTATTATAACTGTTCTCTCACCTCTACAGTGTTATTATAACTGTTCTCTCACCTCTACAGTGTTATTATAACAGTTCTATCACCTCTACAGTGTTATTATAACTGTTTCCCCCACCTCTACAGTGTTATTATAACTGTTCTCTCACCTCTACAGTGTTATTATAACTGTTCTCTCACCTCTACAGTGTTATTATAACTGTTTCCCCACCTCTACAGTGTTATTATAACTGTTCTCACCTCTACAGTGTTATTATAACTGTTTCCCCACCTCTACAGTGTTATTATAACTGTTCTCACCTCTACAGTGTTATTATAACTGTTTCCCCACCTCTACAGTGTTATTATAACTGTTCTCACCTCTACAGTGTTATTATAACTGTTTCCCCCACCTCTACAGTGTTATTATAACTGTTTCCCCACCTCTATAGTGTTATTATAACTGTTCTCTCACCTCTACAGTGTTATTATAACTGTTCTCTCACCTCTACAGTGTTATTATAACTGTTCTCTCACCTCTACAGTGTTATTATAACTGTTCTATTACCTCTACAGTGTTATTATAACTGTTCTATCACCTCTACAGTGTTATTATAACTGTTCTCTCACCTCTACAGTGTTATTATAACTGTTTCCCCACCTCTACAGTGTTATTATAACTGTTCTCACCTCTACAGTGTTATTATAACTGTTCTCTCACCTCTACAGTGTTATTATATCTGTTCTCTCACCTCTACAGTGTTATTATAACTGTTCTCTCACCTCTACAGTGTTATTATAACTGTTTCCCCACCTCTACAGTGTTATTATAACTGTTCTCACCTCTACAGTGTTATTATAACTGTTTCCCCACCTCTACAGTGTTATTATAACTGTTCTCTCACCTCTACAGTGTTATTATAACTGTTCTCTCACCTCTACAGTGTTATTATAACTGTTCTCTCACCTCTACAGTGTTATTATAACTGTTTCCCCACCTCTACAGTGTTATTATAACTGTTCTCTCACCTCTACAGTGTTATTATAACTGTTCTCTCACCTCTACAGTGTTATTATAACTGTTCTCTCACCTCTACAGTGTTATTATAACTGTTTCCCCACCTCTACAGTGTTATTATAACTGTTCTCTCACCTCTACAGTGTTATTATAACTGTTCTCTCACCTCTACAGTGTTATTATAACTGTTCTCTCACCTCTACAGTGTTATTATAACTGTTCTCTCACCTCTACAGTGTTATTATAACTGTTCTATTACCTCTACAGTGTTATTATAACTGTTCTATTACCTCTACAGTGTTATTATAACTGTTCTCTCACCTCTACAGTGTTATTATAACTGTTCTATCACCTCTACAGTGTTATTATAACTGTTCTCTCACCTCTACAGTGTTATTATAGCTGTTCTCTCACCTCTACAGTGTTATTATAACTGTTCTCTCACCTCTACAGTGTTATTATAACTGTTTCCCCACCTCTACAGTGTTATTATAACTGTTCCCTCACCTCTACAGTGTTATTATAACTGTTCTATCACCTCTACAGTGTTATTATAACTGTTCTCTCACCTCTACAGTGTTATTATAACTGTTCTCCCCACCTCTACAGTGTTATTATAACTGTTTCCCCCACCTCTACAGTGTTATTATAACTGTTTCCCCACCTCTACAGTGTTATTATAACTGTTCTCACCTCTACAGTGTTATTATAACTGTTTCCCCCACCTCTACAGTGTTATTATAACTGTTTCCCCACCTCTACAGTGTTATTATAACTGTTCTCCCCACCTCTACAGTGTTATTATAACTGTTCTATTACCTCTACAGTGTTATTATAACTGTTTCCCCCACCTCTACAGTGTTATTATAACTGTTCTCACCTCTACAGTGTTATTATAACTGTTCTCACCTCTACAGTGTTATTATAACTGTTCTCTCACCTCTACAGTGTTATTATAACTGTTCTCACCTCTACAGTGTTATTATAACTGTTCTCTCACCTCTACAGTGTTATTATAACTGTTTCCCCACCTCTACAGTGTTATTATAACTGTTTCCCCCACCTCTACAGTGTTATTATAACTGTTCTGACCTCTACAGTGTTATTATAACTGTTCTCACCTCTACAGTGTTATTATAACTGTTCTCTCACCTCTACAGTGTTATTATAACTGTTCTCTCACCTCTACAGTGTTATTATAACTGTTTCCCCACCTCTACAGTGTTATTATAACTGTTTCTCCACCTCTACAGTGTTATTATAACTGTTCTCTCACCTCTACAGTGTTATTATAACTGTTTCCCCACCTCTACAGTGTTATTATAACTGTTCTCACCTCTACAGTGTTATTATAACTGTTCTCTCACCTCTACAGTGTTATTATAACTGTTCTCTCACCTCTACAGTGTTATTATAACTGTTCTCACCTCTACAGTGTTATTATAACTGTTCTCACCTCTACAGTGTTATTATAACTGTTTCCCCACCTCTACAGTGTTATTATAACTGTTCTCTCACCTCTACAGTGTTATTATAACTGTTTCCCCACCTCTACAGTGTTATTATAACTGTTCTCTCACCTCTACAGTGTTATTATAACTGTTCTCTCACCTCTACAGTGTTATTATAACTGTTCTCACCTCTACAGTGTTATTATAACTGTTCTCACCTCTACAGTGTTATTATAACTGTTTCCCCCACCTCTACAGTGTTATTATAACTGTTCTCTCACCTCTACAGTGTTATTATAACTGTTCTCTCACCTCTACAGTGTTATTATAACTGTTCTCTCACCTCTACAGTGTTATTATAACTGTTTCCCCACCTCTACAGTGTTATTATAACTGTTTCCCCACCTCTACAGTGTTATTATAACTGTTCTCTCACCTCTACAGTGTTATTATAACTGTTCTATCACCTCTACAGTGTTATTATAACTGTTTCCCCACCTCTACAGTGTTATTATAACTGTTTCCCCACCTCTACAGTGTTATTATAACTGTTTCCCCACCTCTACAGTGTTATTATAACTGTTTCCCCACCTCTACAGTGTTATTATAACTGTTTCCCCACCTCTACAGTGTTATTATAACTGTTCTCTCACCTCTACAGTGTTATTATAACTGTTCTCTCACCTCTACAGTGTTATTATAACTGTTCTCTCACCTCTACAGTGTTATTATAACTGTTCTCTCACCTCTACAGTGTTATTATAACTGTTCTCTCACCTCTACAGTGTTATTATAACTGTTCTCACCTCTACAGTGTTATTATAACTGTTCTCACCTCTACAGTGTTATTATAACTGTTCTATCACCTCTACAGTGTTATTATAACTGTTTCCCCACCTCTACAGTGTTATTATAACTGTTCTCTCACCTCTACAGTGTTATTATAACTGTTCTCTCACCTCTACAGTGTTATTATAACTGTTCTCTCACCTCTACAGTGTTATTATAACTGTTTCCCCACCTCTACAGTGTTATTATAACTGTTTCCCCACCTCTACAGTGTTATTATAACTGTTCTCTCACCTCTACAGTGTTATTATAATTGTTCTATCACCTCTACAGTGTTATTATAACTGTTTCCCCCACCTCTACAGTGTTATTATAACTGTTCTCTCACCTCTACAGTGTTATTATAACTGTTTCCCCACCTCTACAGTGTTATTATAACTGTTCTCTCACCTCTACAGTGTTATTATAACTGTTCTCTCACCTCTACAGTGTTATTATAACTGTTCTCACCTCTACAGTGTTATTATAACTGTTCTCTCACCTCTACAGTGTTATTATAACTGTTCTCTCACCTCTACAGTGTTATTATAACTGTTCTCTCACCTCTACAGTGTTATTATAACAGTTCTATCACCTCTACAGTGTTATTATAACTGTTTCCCCACCTCTACAGTGTTATTATAACTGTTCTCTCACCTCTACAGTGTTATTATAACTGTTCTCTCACCTCTACAGTGTTATTATAACTGTTCTCTCACCTCTACAGTGTTATTATAACTGTTCTCTCACCTCTACAGTGTTATTATAACTGTTCTCTCACCTCTACAGTGTTATTATAACTGTTTCCCCACCTCTACAGTGTTATTATAACTGTTTCCCCACCTCTACAGTGTTATTATAACTGTTTCCCCACCTCTACAGTGTTATTATAACTGTTCTCTCACCTCTACAGTGTTATTATAACTGTTCTCTCACCTCTACAGTGTTATTATAACTGTTCTCTCACCTCTACAGTGTTATTATAACTGTTCTATTACCTCTACAGTGTTATTATAACTGTTCTCTCACCTCTACAGTGTTATTATAACTGTTTCCCCACCTCTACAGTGTTATTATAACTGTTTCCTCACCTCTACAGTGTTATTATAACTGTTTCCCCACCTCTACAGTGTTATTATAACTGTTCTCTCACCTCTACAGTGTTATTATAACTGTTCTCTCACCTCTACAGTGTTATTATAACTGTTCTATCACCTCTACAGTGTTATTATAACTGTTCTCTCACCTCTACAGTGTTATTATAACTGTTCTCACCTCTACAGTGTTATTATAACTGTTCTCACCTCTACAGTGTTATTATAACTGTTCTATCACCTCTACAGTGTTATTATAACTGTTCTATCACCTCTACAGTGTTATTATAACTGTTCTCCCCACCTCTACAGTGTTATTATAACTGTTTCCCCACCTCTACAGTGTTATTATAACTGTTCTCTCACCTCTACAGTGTTATTATAACTGTTCTATCACCTCTACAGTGTTATTATAACTGTTCTCCCCACCTCTACAGTGTTATTATAACTGTTTCCCCACCTCTACAGTGTTATTATAACTGTTCTCTCACCTCTACAGTGTTATTATAACTGTTCTCACCTCTACAGTGTTATTATAACTGTTCTATCACCTCTACAGTGTTATTATAACTGTTCTCACCTCTACAGTGTTATTATAACTGTTCTCCCCACCTCTACAGTGTTATTATAACTGTTTCCCCACCTCTACAGTGTTATTATAACTGTTCTCCCCACCTCTACAGTGTTATTATAACTGTTCTATCACCTCTACAGTGTTATTATAACTGTTCTCTCACCACTACAGTGTTATTATAACTGTTTCCCCACCTCTACAGTGTTATTATAACTGTTCTCACCTCTACAGTGTTATTATAACTGTTCTCACCTCTACAGTGTTATTATAACTGTTCTCTCACCTCTACAGCAGGCACAGCTTTATGATTGTAACTTCGCCAATAAGCATAGTAACTTTTACCCACCTATGGACACCAGCTTGATGTTCTCCTTGTCTAGGAACTCGAGAGCCACCGAGACGTTCTCGAGCTGCATCTGTCGGAAGGTGGGCTTCTGGTTGTATTTCCTGCACATCTTCTTCTGACTCAACACCTCCAGGAGTCCGATCAGCCGCAGCCCGTCGCTCAGGTCCATCTGGAGATTGGTGATCTGCTTGTCGACGCATTTCAGATGCTCGTTACACCAGCGGGTGAACGTGTTCTGTTGGATCTTCTTCCACGTCGCTCCCTCTGCGAGGTCCTTCTCTGTAGCGGGCATGTCCGGTGAGATGGCGCTGAGCGTCGGTTGGACCGACTGGTGCTGGCGAGGGTGGGAGCCACTCATTGTTATGGTGGCTGGTCTCTCCGTTCACTGCCAAGGATTTAAGGTGGAGTCTGAGTTGGACGTCCCGTCCCGTCCCTCTCACTCTTCTTTCTCCCTCTCGTTGCTGCGCTGAAGGTTCTGTGGGAGAAATGACAGAGAGAGTTAGAGAGGACGAGGGATGAGAACTAGGGAAAAGAATTGGATTGCCTGGAGTTGTGGATTTGTGGAGTCTAATATGAACCCGAAAAGTCGATGAGCGTTTAGTTTGTCCCACTGTGAACTATACAAAGAGTTGGGGGAGTAAAGCTCCAATTCCCTGTATACACATTACTGCATTTATGAGCCTATACTCCGACACAGTAACATCACGCTTGTCTCTACAATTCCAGTGTTTAGCCATGATGCATTACGGTACCAAAAGTGGAGTAATGAAAAGCCAATCATTTAAACAGCTTCCTAAATATTCTGAAGATAAATGCGGATTGATCACTTCATGCAGACATGTCTAATTAAATGGGCATGCATGGTATGTTTCACTAGAACCACCCAATCCAACAGACTGTTCTATAGGTTTAAATTAACCAGACCAGAACCACCCAATCCAACAGACTGTTCTATAGGTTTAAATTAACCAGACCAGAACCACCCTATCCAACAGACTGTTCTATAGGTTTAAATTAACCAGACCAGAACCGCCCAATCCAACAAGGCAGCAGCTACTCTTCCTGGGGTTTATTATGGATCCCCAATAGTTCCTGTCAAGGCAGCAGCTACTCTTCCTGGGGTTTATTATGGATCCCCATTAGTTCCTGCCAAAGCAGCAGCTACTCTTCCTGGGGTTTATTATGGATCCCCATTAGTTCCTGCCAAGGCAGCAGCTACTCTTCCTGGGGTTTATTATGGATCCCCATTAGTTCCTGCCAAGGCAGCAGCTACTCTTCCTGGGGTTTATTATGGATCCCCATTAGTTCCTGCCAAGGCAGCGGCTACTCTTCCTGGGGTTTATTATGGATCCCCATTAGTTCCTGCCAAGGCAGCGGCTACTCTTCCTGGGGTTTATTATGGATCCCCATTAGTTCCTGCCAAGGCAGCAGCTACTCTTCCTGGGGTTTATTATGGATCCCCATTAGTTCCTGCCAAGGCAGCAGCTACTCTTCCTGGGGTTTATTATGGATCCCCATTAGTTCCTGCCAAGGCAGCAGCTACTCTTCCTGGGGTTTATTATGGATCCCCATTATTCCTGTCAAGGCAGCAGCTACTCTTCCTGGGGTTTATTATGGATCCCCATTAGTTCCTGTCAAGGCAGCAGCTACTCTTCCTGGGGTTTATTATGGATCCCCATTAGTTCCTGCCAAGGCAGCAGCTACTCGGCATAATTAAGGCGGTTATACAATTTTAAAAACATAACATTACATTCATTACAGAATTCACAACACACTTAGCGTGTGGCCTCAGGACCATACTCCACTACCACATATCTACAACACAAAATCCATGTGTACGTGTGTGTATAGTGCATATGTTATCATGTGTATGTGTGTGTTATCATGTGTGTGTATGAATGTGTCGTTATCTTTGTGTGTGTCTCTTCAAGGTCCCCGCTGTTCCTTAAGGTGTATTTTTACCTGCTTTTTTAATCTGATTCTACTCTTTGCATCAGTTACCTGATGTGGAGTAAAGTTCCATGTAGTCATGGCTGTATGTAGTACTGTGTGCCTCCCATAGCCTGTTCTGGACTTGGTTCCACTGGTTCCCCTCCAGGTGTGTGCTGTGACTTCTATCAGTACTGGTTCCCAGTTTCCAGGTGTGTGCTGTGACTTCTATCAGTACTGGTTCTCCTCCAGGTGTGTGCTGTGACTTCTATCAGTACTGGTTCTCCTCCAGGTGTGTGCTGTGACTTCTATCAGTACTGGTTCTCCTCCAGGTGTGTGCTGTGACTTCTATCAGTACTGGTTCCCCTCCAGGTGTGTGCTGTGGGATCTATCAGTACTGGTTCTCCTCCAGGTGTGTGCTGTGACTTCTATCAGTACTGGTTCTCCTCCAGGTGTGTGCTGTGGGATCTATCAGTACTGGTTCTCCTCCAGGTGTGTGCTGTGGGATCTATCAGTACTGGTTCTCCTCCAGGTGTGTGCTGTGGGATCTATCAGTACTGGTTCTCCTCCAGGTGTGTGCTGTGGGATCTATCAGTACTGGTTCTCCTCCAGGTGTGTGCTGTGGGATCTATCAGTACTGGTTCTCCTCCAGGTGTGTGCTGTGGGATCTATCAGTACTGGTTCTCCTCCAGGTGTGTGCTGTGACTTCTATCAGTACTGGTTCCCCTCCAGGTGTGTGCTGTGGGATCTATCAGTACTGGTTCTCCTCCAGGTGTGTGCTGTGGGATCTATCAGTACTGGTTCTCCTCCAGGTGTGTGCTGTGGGATCTATCAGTACTGGTTCCCCTCCAGGTGTGTGCTGACTTCTATCAGTACTGGTTCCCCTCCAGGTGTGTGCTGTGGGATCTATCAGTACTGGTTCTCCTCCAGGTGTGTGCTGTGACTTCTATCAGTACTGGTTCTCCTCCAGGTGTGTGCTGTGGGATCTATCAGTACTGGTTCCCAGTTTCCAGGTGTGTGCTGTGACTTCTATCAGTACTGGTTCTCCTCCAGGTGTGTGCTGTGACTTCTATCAGTACTGGTTCCCCTCCAGGTGTGTGCTGTGGGATCTATCAGTACTGGTTCCCCTCCAGGTGTGTGCTGTGACTTCTATCAGTACTGGTTCCCCTCCAGGTGTGTGCTGTGACTTCTATCAGTACTGGTTCCCCTCCAGGTGTGTGCTGTGGGATCTATCAGTACTGGTTCCCCTCCAGGTGTGTGCTGTGACTTCTATCAGTACTGGTTCCCCTCCAGGTGTGTGCTGTGGGATCTATCAGTACTGGTTCCCCTCCAGGTGTGTGCTGTGACTTCTATCAGTACTGGTTCCCCTCCAGGTGTGTGCTGTGACTTCTATCAGTACTGGTTCTCCTCCAGGTGTGTGCTGTGGGATCTATCAGTACTGGTTCTCCTCCAGGTGTGTGCTGTGGGATCTATCAGTACTGGTTCCCCTCCAGGTGTGTGCTGTGGGATCTATCAGTACTGGTTCTCCTCCAGGTGTGTGCTGACTTCTATCAGTACTGGTTCCCCTCCAGGTGTGTGCTGTGGGATCTATCAGTACTGGTTCTCCTCCAGGTGTGTGCTGTGACTTCTATCAGTACTGGTTCTCCTCCAGGTGTGTGCTGTGGGATCTATCAGTACTGGTTCTCCTCCAGGTGTGTGCTGTGACTTCTATCAGTACTGGTTCTCCTCCAGGTGTGTGCTGTGACTTCTATCAGTACTGGTTCTCCTCCAGGTGTGTGCTGTGGGATCTATCAGTACTGGTTCTCCTCCAGGTGTGTGCTGTGACTTCTATCAGTACTGGTTCCCCTCCAGGTGTGTGCTGTGACTTCTATCAGTACTGGTTCTCCTCCAGGTGTGTGCTGTGGGATCTATCAGTACTGGTTCTCCTCCAGGTGTGTGCTGTGGGATCTATCAGTACTGGTTCTCCTCCAGGTGTGTGCTGTGACTTCTATCAGTACTGGTTCTCCTCCAGGTGTGTGCTGTGGGATCTATCAGTACTGGTTCTCCTCCAGGTGTGTGCTGTGACTTCTATCAGTACTGGTTCTCCTCCAGGTGTGTGCTGTGACTTCTATCAGTACTGGTTCTCCTCCAGGTGTGTGCTGTGACTTCTATCAGTACTGGTTCCCCTCCAGGTGTGTGCTGTGGGATCTATCAGTACTGGTTCTCCTCCAGGTGTGTGCTGTGACTTCTATCAGTACTGGTTCTCCTCCAGGTGTGTGCTGTGGGATCTATCAGTACTGGTTCTCCTCCAGGTGTGTGCTGTGGGATCTATCAGTACTGGTTCTCCTCCAGGTGTGTGCTGTGGGATCTATCAGTACTGGTTCTCCTCCAGGTGTGTGCTGTGGGATCTATCAGTACTGGTTCTCCTCCAGGTGTGTGCTGTGGGATCTATCAGTACTGGTTCTCCTCCAGGTGTGTGCTGTGGGATCTATCAGTACTGGTTCTCCTCCAGGTGTGTGCTGTGACTTCTATCAGTACTGGTTCCCCTCCAGGTGTGTGCTGTGGGATCTATCAGTACTGGTTCTCCTCCAGGTGTGTGCTGTGGGATCTATCAGTACTGGTTCTCCTCCAGGTGTGTGCTGTGGGATCTATCAGTACTGGTTCTCCTCCAGGTGTGTGCTGACTTCTATCAGTACTGGTTCCCCTCCAGGTGTGTGCTGTGGGATCTATCAGTACTGGTTCTCCTCCAGGTGTGTGCTGTGACTTCTATCAGTACTGGTTCTCCTCCAGGTGTGTGCTGTGGGATCTATCAGTACTGGTTCCCAGTTTCCAGGTGTGTGCTGTGACTTCTATCAGTACTGGTTCTCCTCCAGGTGTGTGCTGTGACTTCTATCAGTACTGGTTCCCCTCCAGGTGTGTGCTGTGGGATCTATCAGTACTGGTTCCCCTCCAGGTGTGTGCTGTGACTTCTATCAGTACTGGTTCCCCTCCAGGTGTGTGCTGTGACTTCTATCAGTACTGGTTCCCCTCCAGGTGTGTGCTGTGGGATCTATCAGTACTGGTTCCCCTCCAGGTGTGTGCTGTGACTTCTATCAGTACTGGTTCCCCTCCAGGTGTGTGCTGTGGGATCTATCAGTACTGGTTCCCCTCCAGGTGTGTGCTGTGACTTCTATCAGTACTGGTTCCCCTCCAGGTGTGTGCTGTGACTTCTATCAGTACTGGTTCTCCTCCAGGTGTGTGCTGTGGGATCTATCAGTACTGGTTCTCCTCCAGGTGTGTGCTGTGGGATCTATCAGTACTGGTTCCCCTCCAGGTGTGTGCTGTGGGATCTATCAGTACTGGTTCTCCTCCAGGTGTGTGCTGACTTCTATCAGTACTGGTTCCCCTCCAGGTGTGTGCTGTGGGATCTATCAGTACTGGTTCTCCTCCAGGTGTGTGCTGTGACTTCTATCAGTACTGGTTCTCCTCCAGGTGTGTGCTGTGGGATCTATCAGTACTGGTTCTCCTCCAGGTGTGTGCTGTGACTTCTATCAGTACTGGTTCTCCTCCAGGTGTGTGCTGTGACTTCTATCAGTACTGGTTCTCCTCCAGGTGTGTGCTGTGGGATCTATCAGTACTGGTTCTCCTCCAGGTGTGTGCTGTGACTTCTATCAGTACTGGTTCCCCTCCAGGTGTGTGCTGTGACTTCTATCAGTACTGGTTCTCCTCCAGGTGTGTGCTGTGGGATCTATCAGTACTGGTTCTCCTCCAGGTGTGTGCTGTGGGATCTATCAGTACTGGTTCTCCTCCAGGTGTGTGCTGTGACTTCTATCAGTACTGGTTCCCCTCCAGGTGTGTGCTGTGGGATCTATCAGTACTGGTTCTCCTCCAGGTGTGTGCTGTGGGATCTATCAGTACTGGTTCTCCTCCAGGTGTGTGCTGTGGGATCTATCAGTACTGGTTCTCCTCCAGGTGTGTGCTGTGACTTCTATCAGTACTGGTTCTCCTCCAGGTGTGTGCTGTGACTTCTATCAGTACTGGTTCTCCTCCAGGTGTGTGCTGTGACTTCTATCAGTACTGGTTCCCCTCCAGGTGTGTGCTGTGGGATCTATCAGTACTGGTTCTCCTCCAGGTGTGTGCTGTGGGATCTATCAGTACTGGTTCTCCTCCAGGTGTGTGCTGTGGGATCTATCAGTACTGGTTCTCCTCCAGGTGTGTGCTGTGACTTCTATCAGTACTGGTTCTCCTCCAGGTGTGTGCTGTGGGATCTATCAGTACTGGTTCTCCTCCAGGTGTGTGCTGTGGGATCTATCAGTACTGGTTCTCCTCCAGGTGTGTGCTGTGGGATCTATCAGTACTGGTTCTCCTCCAGGTGTGTGCTGTGGGATCTATCAGTACTGGTTCTCCTCCAGGTGTGTGCTGTGGGATCTATCAGTACTGGTTCCCCTCCAGGTGTGTGCTGTGACTTCTGTCAGTACTGGTTCCCCTCCAGGTGTGTGCTGTGACTTCTATCAGTACTGGTTCTCCTCCAGGTGTGTGCTGTGACTTCTATCAGTACTGGTTCCCCTCCAGGTGTGTGCTGTGACTTCTATCAGTACTGGTTCTCCTCCAGGTGTGTGCTGTGACTTCTATCAGTACTGGTTCTCCTCCAGGTGTGTGCTGTGGGATCTATCAGTACTGGTTCTCCTCCAGGTGTGTGCTGTGACTTCTATCAGTACTGGTTCTCCTCCAGGTGTGTGCTGTGGGATCTATCAGTACTGGTTCCCCTCCAGGTGTGTGCTGTGGGATCTATCAGTACTGGTTCTCCTCCAGGTGTGTGCTGTGGGATCTATCAGTACTGGTTCTCCTCCAGGTGTGTGCTGTGACTTCTATCAGTACTGGTTCTCCTCCAGGTGTGTGCTGTGACTTCTATCAGTACTGGTTCTCCTCCAGGTGTGTGCTGTGGGATCTATCAGTACTGGTTCTCCTCCAGGTGTGTGCTGTGACTTCTATCAGTACTGGTTCCCCTCCAGGTGTGTGCTGTGACTTCTATCAGTACTGGTTCTCCTCCAGGTGTGTGCTGTGGGATCTATCAGTACTGGTTCTCCTCCAGGTGTGTGCTGTGGGATCTATCAGTACTGGTTCTCCTCCAGGTGTGTGCTGTGACTTCTATCAGTACTGGTTCCCCTCCAGGTGTGTGCTGTGGGATCTATCAGTACTGGTTCTCCTCCAGGTGTGTGCTGTGGGATCTATCAGTACTGGTTCTCCTCCAGGTGTGTGCTGTGGGATCTATCAGTACTGGTTCTCCTCCAGGTGTGTGCTGTGACTTCTATCAGTACTGGTTCTCCTCCAGGTGTGTGCTGTGACTTCTATCAGTACTGGTTCTCCTCCAGGTGTGTGCTGTGACTTCTATCAGTACTGGTTCCCCTCCAGGTGTGTGCTGTGGGATCTATCAGTACTGGTTCTCCTCCAGGTGTGTGCTGTGGGATCTATCAGTACTGGTTCTCCTCCAGGTGTGTGCTGTGGGATCTATCAGTACTGGTTCTCCTCCAGGTGTGTGCTGTGACTTCTATCAGTACTGGTTCTCCTCCAGGTGTGTGCTGTGGGATCTATCAGTACTGGTTCTCCTCCAGGTGTGTGCTGTGGGATCTATCAGTACTGGTTCTCTTCCAGGTGTGTGCTGTGGGATCTATCAGTACTGGTTCTCCTCCAGGTGTGTGCTGTGGGATCTATCAGTACTGGTTCTCCTCCAGGTGTGTGCTGTGGGATCTATCAGTACTGGTTCCCCTCCAGGTGTGTGCTGTGACTTCTGTCAGTACTGGTTCCCCTCCAGGTGTGTGCTGTGACTTCTATCAGTACTGGTTCTCCTCCAGGTGTGTGCTGTGACTTCTATCAGTACTGGTTCCCCTCCAGGTGTGTGCTGTGACTTCTATCAGTACTGGTTCTCCTCCAGGTGTGTGCTGTGACTTCTATCAGTACTGGTTCTCCTCCAGGTGTGTGCTGTGGGATCTATCAGTACTGGTTCTCCTCCAGGTGTGTGCTGTGACTTCTATCAGTACTGGTTCTCCTCCAGGTGTGTGCTGTGGGATCTATCAGTACTGGTTCCCCTCCAGGTGTGTGCTGTGGGATCTATCAGTACTGGTTCTCCTCCAGGTGTGTGCTGTGGGATCTATCAGTACTGGTTCTCCTCCAGGTGTGTGCTGTGACTTCTATCAGTACTGGTTCTCCTCCAGGTGTGTGCTGTGACTTCTATCAGTACTGGTTCTCCTCCAGGTGTGTGCTGTGACTTCTATCAGTACTGGTTCTCCTCCAGGTGTGTGCTGTGACTTCTATCAGTACTGGTTCTCCTCCAGGTGTGTGCTGTGGGATCTATCAGTACTGGTTCTCCTCCAGGTGTGTGCTGTGGGATCTATCAGTACTGGTTCCCCTCCAGGTGTGTGCTGTGACTTCTATCAGTACTGGTTCTCCTCCAGGTGTGTGCTGTGACTTCTATCAGTACTGGTTCTCCTCCAGGTGTGTGCTGTGGGATCTATCAGTACTGGTTCTCCTCCAGGTGTGTGCTGTGACTTCTATCAGTACTGGTTCCCCTCCAGGTGTGTGCTGTGGGATCTATCAGTACTGGTTCTCCTCCAGGTGTGTGCTGTGGGATCTATCAGTACTGGTTCTCCTCCAGGTGTGTGCTGTGACTTATATCAGTACTGGTTCTCCTCCAGGTGTGTGCTGTGACTTCTATCAGTACTGGTTCCCCTCCAGGTGTGTGCTGTGGGATCTATCAGTACTGGTTCTCCTCCAGGTGTGTGCTGTGGGATCTATCAGTACTGGTTCTCCTCCAGGTGTGTGCTGTGGGATCTATCAGTACTGGTTCTCCTCCAGGTGTGTGCTGTGACTTCTATCAGTACTGGTTCTCCTCCAGGTGTGTGCTGTGGGATCTATCAGTACTGGTTCTCCTCCAGGTGTGTGCTGTGGGATCTATCAGTACTGGTTCTCCTCCAGGTGTGTGCTGTGGGATCTATCAGTACTGGTTCCCCTCCAGGTGTGTGCTGTGACTTCTATCAGTACTGGTTCCCCTCCAGGTGTGTGCTGTGACTTCTATCAGTACTGGTTCCCCTCCAGGTGTGTGCTGTGACTTCTATCAGTACTGGTTCTCCTCCAGGTGTGTGCTGTGGGATCTATCAGTACTGGTTCTCCTCCAGGTGTGTGCTGTGGGATCTATCAGTACTGGTTCTCCTCCAGGTGTGTGCTGTGACTTATATCAGTACTGGTTCTCCTCCAGGTGTGTGCTGTGACTTCTATCAGTACTGGTTCCCCTCCAGGTGTGTGCTGTGGGATCTATCAGTACTGGTTCTCCTCCAGGTGTGTGCTGTGGGATCTATCAGTACTGGTTCTCCTCCAGGTGTGTGCTGTGGGATCTATCAGTACTGGTTCTCCTCCAGGTGTGTGCTGTGACTTCTATCAGTACTGGTTCTCCTCCAGGTGTGTGCTGTGGGATCTATCAGTACTGGTTCTCCTCCAGGTGTGTGCTGTGGGATCTATCAGTACTGGTTCTCCTCCAGGTGTGTGCTGTGGGATCTATCAGTACTGGTTCCCCTCCAGGTGTGTGCTGTGACTTCTATCAGTACTGGTTCCCCTCCAGGTGTGTGCTGTGACTTCTATCAGTACTGGTTCCCCTCCAGGTGTGTGCTGTGACTTCTATCAGTACTGGTTCTCCTCCAGGTGTGTGCTGTGACTTCTATCAGTACTGGTTCTCCTCCAGGTGTGTGCTGTGGGATCTATCAGTACTGGTTCTCCTCCAGGTGTGTGCTGTGACTTCTATCAGTACTGGTTCTCCTCCAGGTGTGTGCTGTGGGATCTATCAGTACTGGTTCCCCTCCAGGTGTGTGCTGTGGGATCTATCAGTACTGGTTCTCCTCCAGGTGTGTGCTGTGGGATCTATCAGTACTGGTTCTCCTCCAGGTGTGTGCTGTGACTTCTATCAGTACTGGTTCTCCTCCAGGTGTGTGCTGTGACTTCTATCAGTACTGGTTCTCCTCCAGGTGTGTGCTGTGACTTCTATCAGTACTGGTTCTCCTCCAGGTGTGTGCTGTGACTTCTATCAGTACTGGTTCTCCTCCAGGTGTGTGCTGTGGGATCTATCAGTACTGGTTCTCCTCCAGGTGTGTGCTGTGGGATCTATCAGTACTGGTTCCCCTCCAGGTGTGTGCTGTGACTTCTATCAGTACTGGTTCTCCTCCAGGTGTGTGCTGTGACTTCTATCAGTACTGGTTCTCCTCCAGGTGTGTGCTGTGGGATCTATCAGTACTGGTTCTCCTCCAGGTGTGTGCTGTGACTTCTATCAGTACTGGTTCCCCTCCAGGTGTGTGCTGTGGGATCTATCAGTACTGGTTCTCCTCCAGGTGTGTGCTGTGGGATCTATCAGTACTGGTTCTCCTCCAGGTGTGTGCTGTGACTTATATCAGTACTGGTTCTCCTCCAGGTGTGTGCTGTGACTTCTATCAGTACTGGTTCCCCTCCAGGTGTGTGCTGTGACTTCTATCAGTACTGGTTCCCCTCCAGGTGTGTGCTGTGACTTCTATCAGTACTGGTTCTCCTCCAGGTGTGTGCTGTGACTTCTATCAGTACTGGTTCCCCTCCAGGTGTGTGCTGTGACTTCTATCAGTACTGGTTCTCCTCCAGGTGTGTGCTGTGACTTCTATCAGTACTGGTTCCCCTCCAGGTGTGTGCTGTGGGATCTATCAGTACTGGTTCTCCTCCAGGTGTGTGCTGTGACTTCTATCAGTACTGGTTCTCCTCCAGGTGTGTGCTGTGACTTCTATCAGTACTGGTTCCCCTCCAGGTGTGTGCTGTGGGATCTATCAGTACTGGTTCTCCTCCAGGTGTGTGCTGTGACTTCTATCAGTACTGGTTCTCCTCCAGGTGTGTGCTGTGACTTCTATCAGTACTGGTTCCCCTCCAGGTGTGTGCTGTGACTTCTATCAGTACTGGTTCTCCTCCAGGTGTGTGCTGTGACTTCTATCAGTACTGGTTCCCCTCCAGGTGTGTGCTGTGGACTTCTATCAGTACTGGTTCTCCTCCAGGTGTGTGCTGTGACTTCTATCAGTACTGGTTCCCCTCCAGGTGTGTGCTGTGACTTCTATCAGTACTGGTTCCCCTCCAGGTGTGTGCTGTGGGATCTATCAGTACTGGTTCTCCTCCAGGTGTGTGCTGTGACTTCTATCAGTACTGGTTCTCCTCCAGGTGTGTGCTGTGACTTCTATCAGTACTGGTTCCCCTCCAGGTGTGTGCTGTGGGATCTATCAGTACTGGTTCTCCTCCAGGTGTGTGCTGTGACTTCTATCAGTACTGGTTCTCCTCCAGGTGTGTGCTGTGACTTCTATCAGTACTGGTTCCCCTCCAGGTGTGTGCTGTGACTTCTATCAGTACTGGTTCTCCTCCAGGTGTGTGCTGTGACTTCTATCAGTACTGGTTCCCCTCCAGGTGTGTGCTGTGACTTCTATCAGTACTGGTTCTCCTCCAGGTGTGTGCTGTGACTTCTATCAGTACTGGTTCCCCTCCAGGTGTGTGCTGTGACTTCTATCAGTACTGGTTCCCCTCCAGGTGTGTGCTGTGGGATCTATCAGTACTGGTTCTCCTCCAGGTGTGTGCTGTGACTTCTATCAGTACTGGTTCCCCTCCAGGTGTGTGCTGTGGGATCTATCAGTACTGGTTCTCCTCCAGGTGTGTGCTGTGGGATCTATCAGTACTGGTTCTCCTCCAGGTGTGTGCTGTGGGATCTATCAGTACTGGTTCCCCTCCAGGTGTGTGCTGTGGGATCTATCAGTACTGGTTCTCCTCCAGGTGTGTGCTGTGGGATCTATCAGTACTGGTTCTCCTCCAGGTGTGTGCTGTGGGATCCAGAGGTGGTGGAGGAGCTGTAATGTTATTCTGATTTGTCGAGATTTAATTGTTTGTTTTGTTTGTTTTTATATGAAAGAATTAATTTGTTTAAAAAAAAAAAAAGACATGTCTAAAATATAATATATTTATTTAACCCATCTTGTGTATTTCTTCCTTTACTTTCCAAGTCTCTGCAACACAAACAGTGTTTTCATTGTTTTTGTCAATGCACATGACTGAAATTAAATGTCACGGTTGTCATAGGATGAAGGAGCGGACCAAAGTGTGTGTCGTTCCACATTTTATTTATACTGTGAAACTATGCGATAATAAATAAACGGAAATGACAAAAACAACAAACCGTGACTCAGAGGTGAAACAGACACTACTCAAAACTAATCTCCCACAAACCCAGGTGGGACAAACACCAACTTAAATATGACCTCCAATTAGAGACAACGATGATCAGCTGCCTCTAATTGAAGATCATCTCTAACAAAGCCCAACATAGAAATACAAAAACTAGAACAACCCAACATAGAAATATAAAACTAGAACATAACAACATAGAAAAAACTAAACTAGAAAAACGTCCTGTCACGCCCTGACCAACTCTACCATAGAAAATAACAACTTACTATGGTCAGGACGTGACATTAAAGTTGTATTAATTAAACTAATGTATTATATTGTAGTATTAAACTGTTATCTACTTTCTCAAAACATAAGATTAATCTGTAAAACAAATTCTGAGACATTATTTGGTTACAACACTGAATATGTTGGTGAAGAACCATTTTTTAAGAGTCCACGGGAGGGCAATGGAAAGTTGACATGCAAGTCATTTTTTTTTACTGGAAGGCAAGCCAACTAGCCAACTATCTAGTAAACACTTTGGATACGAGGTTGGTTTCTCTTTTTTGAACAAAATTAAACAGATATCTTGTAATTGAACAAAATAGTAAGGAGGCCGATAACTGGGGACCGTATAACGATAATACGGGACGTGTTTTTTTTGCTAAGTCGTTTATCAAAAATCTGATAGTAGAATTTCCACTGAAATGTCAAACATGCTAATTGCTAACCCGTTAGCTAACAGTTTTACAACACCAATAACCACAAAACATTGATGGCTTGATCACAAGATAACACTGTTGAAGGTAATTTATTTCTTAAACAATGTTTAATATGTCGATAATATGGGGTTCCACGCTATAGAAGAACTGATAGATGGATAGAAGGATTGATAGATGATAGAATGATTGATAGATGAACAAAATGATTAATAGATGGATAGAGGGATTGATAGATATATAGAAGGGTTGATAGATATATAGAAGGGTTTATAAATGGTTAGATGGATTAACTGATCGGTTGACAGATGGATAGAAGGCTTGACAGATGGATAGAAGGCTTGACAGATGGATAGAAGGCTTGACAGATGGATAGAAGGGTTGACAAATGGATAGAAGGGTTGACAGATGGATAGAAGGGTTGACAGATAAAAAGAAGGGTTGACAGATGATAGAAGGGTTGATAGATGATAACCCTTTTAATCAGGGCAAGGTGACTAGAAACATGACCGAATATAAACAGTGTAGCTATTCCCTCCGCATGGCAATCAAACAAGCCAAGCGTCAGTACAGAGACAAAGTACAGTCACAATTCAACGGCTCAGACATGAGAGGTATGTGGCAGGGTCTACAGTCAATCACGGACTACAAAAGGAAAACCAGCCCCGTCGCAGACCACGATGTCTTGCTCCCAGACAAACTAAACAACTTCTTTGCTCGCTTTGAGGACAATACAGTGCCACTGACACGGCCCGCTGCCAAAACCTGTGGGCTCTCCTTCACTGCTGCCGACGTGAGTAAAACATTTAAACGTGTTAACCCTCGCAAGAATGCCGGCCCAGACTGCATCCCCAGCCGCGTCCTCAGAGCATGCGCAGACCAGCTGGCTGGTGTGTTTACGGACATATTCAATCTCTCCCTATCCCAGTCTGCTGTCCCCACATGCTTCAAGATGGCCACCATTGTTCCTGTTCCCAAGAAAGCTAAGGTAACTGAACTAAATGACTACCGCCCTGTAGCACTCACTTCTGTCATCATGAAGTGCTTTGAGAGACTAGTCAAGGACCATATCACCTTCACCCTACCTGATACCCTAGACCCACTCCAATTTGCTTACCGCCACAATAGGTCCACAGACGACGCAATCGCAATCACACTGCACACTGCCCTAACCCATCTGGACAAGAGGAATACCTACGTGAGAATGCTGTTCATCGACTACAGCTCAGCATTTAACACCATAGTACCCTCCAAACTCGTCATTAAGCTCAAGACCCTGGGTCTCGACCCCGCCCTGTGCAACTGGGTCCTGGACTTTCTGACGGCCGCCCCCAGGTGGTGAGGGTAGGTAACAACATCTCCAGCCCGCTGATCCTCAACACTGGGGCCCCACAAGGGTGCGTTCTCAGCCCCCTCCTGTACTCCCTGTTCACCCATGACTGCGTGGCCATGCACGCCTCCAACTCAATCATCAAGTTTGCAGACAACACTACAGTGGTAGGCTTGATTGCCAACAACAACAGGCCCTCGGAGTGTGGTGCCAGGAAAATAACCTCACACTCAATGTCAACAAAACAAAGGAGATGATCGTGGACTTCAGGAAACAGCAGAGGTAGCAGCCCCCTATCCACATCGACGGGACAGCAGTGGAGAAGGTGGAGAGTTTTAAGTTCCTCGGTGTACACATCACGGACAAACTGAAATGGTATACCCACACAGACAGCGTGGTGAAGAAGCCGCAGCAGCGCCTCTTCAGCCTCCTGAGGTTGAAGAAATTCGGTTTGTCACCAAAAACACTCACAAACTTTTACAGATGCACAATCGAGAGCATCCTGTTGGGCTGTATCACCGCCTGGTACGGCAACTGCTCCGCCCACAACCGTAAGGCTCTCCAGAGGGTAGTGAGGTCTGCACAACGCATCACCGGGGCAAACTACCTGCCCTCCAGGATACCTACAGCACCCGATGTCACAGGAAGGCCAAAAAGATCATCAAGGACAGCAACCACCAGAGCCACTTCCTGTTCACCCCACTATCATCGCAGAAGGCGAGGTCAGTACAGGTGCATCAGAGACTGAAAAACAGTTTCTATCTCAAGGCCATCAGACTGTTAAACAGCTATCACTAACATTGAGTGGCTGCTGCCAACATACTGACTCATCTCCAGCCACTTTAATAATGAAGAATTGATGTAATAAATGTATCACTAGCCACTTTAAACAATGCCACTTTATATAATGTTTTCATACCCTACATTACTCATCTCATATGTATACACTGTACTCTATACCATCTACTGCATCTTGCCTATGCCGTTCGGCCATCGCTCATTCATATATTTTTATGTACATATTCTTATTCATTCCTTTACACTTGTGTGTATAAGGTAGTTGTTGTGAAATTGTTAGGTTAGATTACTCGTTAGATATTACTCCATGTTCGGAACTAGAAGCACAAGCATTTCGCTCCACTCGCATTAACACCTGCTAACCATGTGACCATTAACACCTGCTAACCATGTGTATGTGACCAATAACATTAGATTTGTTTTGATTTGAGATGGATAGAAAGGCTGATCAATGGAATGATGGATTGGTAGATATATAGAAGGGTTAACAGATGGATAGAAGGGTTGACAGATGGATAGAAGGGTTGATAGATGGATTGGTAGATGTATATAAGGTTTGATAGAATGTTTGATAGCTGATTGATAGATGGATAGAAGGGTTGATAGATGAATGATAGATGGATTGATAGATGGATAGATTGATAGATGAATGATAGATGAATTGATAGATGAATTGATAGAAGGATGGATAGATTGATAGATGGATAGATTGATAGATGAATTGACAGATGGATTGATAGAAGGATTGATAGATGGATTGATTGATAGATGAATTGATAGAAGGATGGATAGATTGATAGATGGATAGATTGATAGATGAATTGACAGATGGATTGATAGAAGGATTGATAGATGGATTGATTGATAGATGAATGATAGATGAATTGATAGAAGGATGGATAGATTGATAGATGGATTGATAGAAGGATGGATAGATTGATAGATGGATTGATAGAAGGATGGATAGATTGATAGATAGATAGATTGACAGATGGATTGATAGAAGGATGGATAGATTGATAGATGGATAGATTGATAGATGAATTGACAGATGGATTGATAGAAGGATGGATAGATTAATAGATTGATAGATGAATGATAGATGAATTGATAGATGGATTGATAGAAGGATGGATAGATTGATAGATTGATAGACGGATTGATAGAAGGATGGATAGATTGATAGATTGATAGATGGATTGATAGAAGGATGGATAGATTGATAGATTGATAGACGGATTGATAGAAGGATGGATAGATTGATAGATAGATTGATAGAAGGATGGATAGATTAATTGATAGATGGATTGATAGAAGGATGGATAGAAGAATGGATCGATAGATTGATGGATTGATAGAAGGATGGATAGATTGATAGATTGATAGACGGATTGATAGAAGGATGGATAGATTGATAGATAGATTGATAGAAGGATGGATAGATTAATTGATAGATGGATTGATAGAAGGATGGATAGAAGAATGGATCGATAGATTGATGGATTGATAGAAGGATGGATAGATTGATAGATGGATAGATTGATAGATGAATTGACAGATGGATTGATAGAAGGATGGATAGATTAATAGATTGATAGATGAATGATAGATGAATTGATAGATGGATTGATAGAAGGATGGATAGATTGATAGATTGATAGACGGATTGATAGAAGGATGGATAGATTGATAGATAGATTGATAGAAGGATGGATAGATTAATTGACAGATGGATTGATAGAAGGATGGATAGATTAATAGATTGATAGATGAATGATAGATGAATTGATAGATGGATTGATAGAAGGATGGATAGATTGATAGATTGATAGACGGATTGATAGAAGGATGGATAGATTGATAGATAGATTGATAGAAGGATGGATAGATGAATTGATAGATGGATTGATAGAAGGATGGATAGAAGAATGGATGGATAGATTGATGGATTGATAGAAGGATGGATAGATGGCAGAGGAAGAAAGAGCGAGTACTGGTTAGAGACAGTCTGCCTAAATAAGGAGATCAGTGTTCTCTCCGAGTCGGTCTCTGTCTGTGTAACTATGTTTATCCTTGTGGGTATCAGACAGTAAAACAAGGAAAATTCATGAGGACAGTCCCCACAAGGAGAAATGCTATTTCAGGCTTAGAGGTTAGGTTTAGGGTTACTAGTAGGGTTAGAATTGAGGTTAGGGGTTAGGGTCAGGAGGTAGGTATAGTTTTAGGGTTAGGGGTTTGCGGTTAGGTTTAAGGAAAATATAATTTTGGATGGGAATCAAATATTTGGTCCCCAGAAGATAGAAATACGAAACTGCTGTGTGTGTGTGTGTGTGTGTGTGTGTGTGTGTGTGTGTGTGTGTGTGTGTGTGTGTGTGTGTGTGTGTGTGTGTGTGTTTCCATGGTAATGTGATACACACCCACCCCCAACCCCTAATGACCCCCAATAAAACACAACCATGTCTCTAACTCACACTGTAGTGCATATGACTGAGCAGTTACCAGGAACTAACCACTGTAGAAATGTTAGTTTGGGACTGAAGACTGGGGTGCAGAGGGGAAGGGAGGGAGAGAGAGAGAGAGAGGGGGAGAGAGAGAGAGAGAGAGAGAGAGAGAGAGAGAGAGAGAGAAAGAAAGAGGAGCAAGTTGAGAAAGAGGGGAGAGAGAAAGAGGGGAGAGGGGAGGGAGAGAGCGGAGAGAGGAGAGAGAGGAGAGAGAGAGGGGAGGGAGAGGGAGAGAGGGAGAGGAGAGAGGAGAGAGAGAGGAGAGGGAGGAGAGAGAGAGGGG